>NC_047658.1:51276966-51544466 GCF_011762505.2 Arvicanthis niloticus | reverse complement strand
CAAGCACTGGGATTAAAGGTGTGCGCCACCACCGCCTGGCTATCCTATAGGATTAATCTAAAGTCATGTTGCTTCCTTTGCAAGTTGAGCTTGCAATATTGTTTCCAGGAGTTTGTTTTCCTCAAATATGTTTTGGTTCTTGGATGTGATTGTCTAAGTAACTGAGTGTAGGTCTCTCTTGCTTTCTCTTTCTCCCTTCCTCTTTATGACTTCTTTCTCATCCCCTTCCTCCCCCTTCCCCTCCCCTTCCCCTCCCCCTCCCTCCCTTTCCTCCCCCTCCCCCTCCTCCTCTCCTCCTCCTCTTCCTCCTTCTTCTTCCTCTTCCTCTTCTCTCTCTTTTTCTCTCTTACACACACACACACACACACACACACACACACACACACACACAAGCTGTCTTGGAACTCCCTATATAGACCAAGCTGGCCTCAAACTTTCAGAGATCTGCCTCCCTTTGTTTCCCAAGTTATTTCTCATTTTGTGTTTCCTAACAGAACCCAAGAGAGAAAGCCAGGGTTGTAAATCAGGGATGGAGTGTCTACCTAGCATGGATAAAGTTCTAGGTTCAGTCCTCAGTACTACAGGAAAACAAAACAAAACAAAAAATCCTGCCTAGCCAAGTGAGGCGACAAACCACGAGCAAACTCTAGCTTTAGGATGGCAGTTTAGAAAAGGAGAAAACCTGTCCTTTGAACACCCAACAAAGCCCAGAGGTCACCTATCCCTAGACATCTTTTGATATGATCCAGCTCAATGTCTTTTCTACTTGAGCTGCTCTTAGTCAAATTTGTTACTTGCTGAACTTGTTAATTTGGTCAGTGTATGAATATTGTTAATAGTTTGTTGCATGTGAAGAAAGGACACGATACTCTGGGTGGGCCAAAGCAACAACTTCCATCTCTAACTCCCCTCCCTCCTGCATGTTGGGTTCCAAGGGCAACACCCTGCTTTCTGAGTTCTTGTGTCTTCCTGGCCTCTCCTGGCAGCAGGCATGGCAGGGTAGGGGAACAGAGGGCAGGGTAGAGGAACAGAGAGCAGGGTAGGGGAACAGAGAGCAGGGTAGGGGAACAGAGGGCAGGGTAGGGGAACAGAGGGCAAGTCTCCTGCTCTCTCTGCAGTGCCTCCACCAAACACCTTCCAAGTTCCCCGAATTTTCCTGTCTCCAAGCTTATAGCTCCAGAGGAACACTTGGCTCGAGAGCAGTCTGCTCCTGTGAATGGTCCACTCTGTGGTTCCTGCCTTCCATCTAGCCTCTGCTCCTGACTCGCAGGGGCACCTGGTGTTCATTGGTATTTTAGAAGACTCTTTGTTTTCCTCTCTCTCTCTCTCTGTGTCTGTCTGTCTCTCTCTCTCTCTTTCTGCCTCCATGTCTACTTCAATAACCATATAATTCGAATCTATGAAAAGCATGGTCAGCCTCATTTGAAGTATGTAAGCCTTCTTTTAGGAATCTCTCTAGAGAAATAGCAGAATTGTAGTTAAAGTTTTATTGTCAATGATTCCTTTTCAGCCAGATACAGCAGTGTGCACCTGTAATCCCAGAACTTAGGAGGCTGACGCAGGAGGACAAGGCTAGCCTATGCTATGTAGTGAGATCTGTTTGAAAAAAAAAATCCATCCACAAGCACTGGGGTTGAGGATGGAACTCAGTTGGTGGAGTGCTTCCATAGCTTGCACAAAGCCCTGGGTCTAATCCACGGCACCCTGTAGTTTTATGGTATGGTATCCTCCAGCACTCTGGGGGAGTCAGGAGGAACAGAAGTTCAAGGTCATCCCCAGTGACTACTAGGCCAGCCTATGACACTTGAGACCCAGTTTTTGTTTAAGATTTTTATTATTACCTGAGCTTTATAGCACTTCTCTGCCATGGTCATAGTCCTAAGTCCTACCTTCCAACTCTTAAAATAAAATAAAAAACAAAAACAAAAAAACGATTCCAGGTGTCTTAGTGTTTTAAAGTGGAAGTTTCTGTGTCGTGTGACGCAGACTCACCTGGTGTTTTGCTGAGAAAGGCCCGTGGGAGGACACGTGATGTTTGGGCAGAGTATAAATAGAACACTTGCGTAGCTAGCCTTGCGACACCTCCTTGGCCTTGTGTCTTTGCAGATCTTTACTTCACTGAGACAGGCACAGCAGAGAACTTCTCTTGGCTTTCCAACGGGTTCTAGTTGTTCCTGCTGACTCAGCAGAGGCCTGGTGGTTCCGGCTGGTTCATGCCACTGCTGCTGATTCCTGTTTGGTATCCTGACACTACTGAACTGGACTTCTGGTATCCTGACACACGGAGGTTGGAATCACCCCCAAAGAACTACTTCTAAACAGATGTGCACCCCCTTGTCCTATTTAGCATCTTTTCTCCCTACCTTTGGATGGTGGGCTAGAAGTGGGGGTCAAAGCTTTTCAGAAACCTTATTAAAAGATCTAAGCCTACAGGGTTTCTATTGCTGTGAAGAGACACCACGGCCATGGCAACTCTTATTAAGGACAGCATTTAACGGGGGCTGGCAGTTTAGAGGTTTAGTCCATTGTCTTCATAGCAGGAAGCATGGTGGCACCCAGTGGTGGAGTCCAACATCTGGATCCATGGGCAGCAGAAAGAGTAAGGCACTGGGCTTGGCTTGAGCATCTGAAACCTCAGAGCCACTCCATTGATGCGCTTCCACCAACAAGGCCTTGACTCCTCATAGTGCCGCTCCCCATTTTTATTCAAACCACCATAGTATGGGTTAGAGAGCCAGCTCACTTGGTAAGAATGCTGGTTGCTCTTCTGAGGACTCAAGTTTGGTTACCAGCTTCCATGTCTAGTGATTCACAAGCGCCTACGAGTCCAGTCTCAGAAGATCCAACACTGCCTTCTGGCATCTGTGGGTACCCACGCACTCATGACATACACTCATACAGACACAAAAAAATAAAAATAAATTAAATTAAATTAAAAAGAAATTTTAAAAAATTATTTTTTTTCTTGGAATAGCAATGTAGTAAGATTTATAGCTCAGAAAATATCAGAGTCTCTGCAAGCACATGTTCCCTCAAGGAGACATGAAGTACCACCTGCCTAGAGGCTGCAGGAGGGGCATGTGCAGGAGAAATCTCAAGACTCACTTAAATCCATCATGTCTGAGGTCTACATTTCTTTGGAACTGGCATGTGTCCTACAGTCAGTACTGCTGACTCTAGCTGTTGCATAGAGAGAAGCTATGATTGACAGCTATTGCCGGCACACCGGCAAACTGGCTCTGGGCACTTTCTATCAATGACTTCCACAGGATTTTTAAAAATGCTGGGGCTAGAGAGAGCAGTCAGATGGCTCACCAGGTACAAACACCTCCTGTATAAGCCTGAGATCCTGAGTTCAATTCCCAGAACTCAGAACCCTCAGTAGAAGGCAAGAAGTGATTCTTGAAAGCTATCCTCTGACCTCTGACCTCCACACGCACATTGCGGTGTGGCATGCGTGGGCTCACAGCCCCAGCTCCTCTGTCTCTCACACACATATACACAGATCATAACAATAAATTAAATACATTTTTTAAAGGTTATGAGGTGTGCAGTTGAATAGCTTGCAGAATGCACATCAACAGCTTGGAGGAAAATTCTGGAAGCTGTGGTGGAATATTGGGTTAAGAGGTTCCTTCCTGTGTCAACAACACTTGGCACGCACAGGCACTTACACTGAGAAGGAAGAGCGGTCATGACCAACTCGGAGTTGAAAAGGAATTCAGAAATAAATTAGCCTCCGCACCAGGCTGTTCTATAAGGAAGTTTTAGTAATAACTGCCAATTTATTTCCCTTTTTACCTATGCACAAGAGTGATGTACGATAAAAATATATGCTTAAGTAAGTCTAAAAAAAGAGCCTTTCAGTAAATTCTAACCAAAATCCTAAATAAGAACTCATTGTTCGTGGCTTCGTCGGCAGCTTGGTTTTTGTCCTTAGGAGGGTCTAAAACAGGAGCACAGCTCACAGATGACGGGAGCAGCTTGGGCGAGGTGGGAAGTGGTGCAGAGAATCAAGAAGCCGGGAGTACTCCGCGTCCATCCGTCAGTCCGTCTGTCGGGAACTGGATTATCGTAAAGCAAGACATTCACCTTGCAAAATGGCTGCTTGTCATAAGATCTAACTTCCTCAGCTTTCACACAAACCAGCTGGAGGTGGAGGTGCAGGGAGTCATCTTTTGAGTGGAGAAGATGGCCCTTGGTAGCGCTGGGGGAGGGGAAGATATAAGTCAGAAGCAGAATTGAGGGGGCAAGACAGGGGGCATGCCTCCCTGAAGATCTCTTCCCACTTGCATCCCCTGAAGGATGCTGCCTCCAGAGTGCCCTGTCCCTCCCTCTCTGGGATGTCTTCTCTAACTTCCCGCATGGAGGAATGGCTCACCTGTAGACTGTCCTGAAACTCTGTGATGCTAGCAAAGAAGGAACAGATGCTGAGGTAGTGGACTGTGACATTTCTTTGGATCCCTGAACAGACTCACTACCCAAGACCCCGAGTCCTTTTGTCAGCTTGCCCTGGAATCTTAGAAGCTACATGTACCTTTAGTAGCTTTAGTGAGAGAGGGAAAGTAGCAAACCTCTCTCACTCTTTGTTTTTAAATTTATTTATTTATTTATTTATTTACTTATTCACTTTACATGCCCTGCCCCCAGTCACCTCCTCCCACAATCCTTCCCTCAGCAGCAAACTGTTTAACTGCTGATCGCTAAGCTTACTCTTCTTCTTCCTCTTATTACTCTTCCTCCTCCTTCTCCTCTTCTTCCTCCTCCACCCCCTCCTCCTTTTCCTCCTCTTCATCTTCTTCTTAGGGTTTCTCCAAGCAGCCCTGGCTGTCCTGAAATTCATTAGACTGGCCTCAAACTCAAAAGATCTGTCTGCCTTTGCCTCTGGGATTAAAAACCACCACTACCCGACTATACCCAGCTATTTTAAATTTCAAAATAAGGAAATATCCCCCCTCCCCTTCCCAAGAAAACAAAATCTAAAATAAAGCCTGTGAAGTGGCTCAGTGGATAGAATGCTTAGAGCCAAGCCTGGCAACCTGAGTTCAGTCCTCAAAATCCACAAAGTAACAAGAGAGAACTGACTCCTGCAAGCTGACCTCTGACCTTTGCACTGTGTGCTATAGTGTGTGCGTGCAAACACACACATACCACCCCAAATAAATAATAAAAATAAAAGTGAAAATGATTTAAAATCAATTAAAAACTTAAAAGAGAATAAACTTCAAAGTAAAAAAATTTCAATTAGAATTGCATTTTAATTGTATAATAAGTAGAAATAAATGTTGGTACATTCAATGGTACCATTTATACATTAAAAATAGATTCATCAAACATAAAGAATTATAATTTTGAATGGAATGTGTACATGGATACTTTTCTCTCTTTTTAAAAATTTTTTGTTTATTCATTTAATATATATGAGTACATTGTTGCTGTCTTTAGACACACCAGAAGAGGGTATTGGATCCCATTACAGATGGTTGTGAGCCACCATGTGATTGCTGGGAATTGAACTCAGGACCTCTGGAAGAGCAGTCAGTGCTCTTAACAGCTGAGCCATCTCTCCAGCCCCAGACATGAATACTTTTCATTCTTTTAAATTTTGTTGTTTTTTTTCCCACTACTGCTGCCCAATATCTAGTCCCTGTATAAGCCCTGGTTGGGAAGTCCTCACCAAGCTAACCCTCTAACATCAGTCCTCAAGGCTGAAGTGGTACATTGACTTCCCCATGACAGTCCAGCAGCCCCTTGTTCTTTATGAATGTGTCAGCAAGGAATTCTCCACTCAGATCATTCGTGTGTCAGTGCCAAGAGAAACCTGCCTCTGACATTCTGCTCCTCAGAGATCATCCACTTCTCCTTCTGGTACACAAGACAAAGATTGAAATACAGTCCATATGTGACCAGATGCCCAAGCAATCCATGTGTATGCATCCATACAGACAATAGCTACCCCATCTGCAGAACAGGGAAGCCAGTGGGAGGCTCCTGAGCTATGCTCAGGATTCACACTGGTCACTTCTTGTTTTACCACTGCTCTAGGGAAGGGGTCCCCTCACAGTAAGACATACTATGAAGGCAACCAGGTTCTGTGCTCAGTACCTTGCAGAGATCTTCAGGGGTCTGCACCTTAGGGGGTAGGTGTTTTGGGCACCTCTGGAAAGAGCCAGTTTCCTCTGACTGAGGTAGGTCCAGTAGGCAGGCTTCTGTTTCAAGAAGTCGTTTAGCCCTTTGCTGGAAATAGAGATTATTTTTTAGGTCTCTGAGGAAATCACCTATACTGGGTGAACAGCAGGAAGGACCGAGTGAAAGGGGACACTGCTAAGCATAGTAGACCGGACCGTCACGAGAACACTGTTAAGGATTCCTGGCTTCAAATGGCTGACAAGCCACTGTCCCTTCCACTCTGCTGTAAGGAACAGGAAACCAACATATGATGTCCTAGGTCCCAAAGGTCCCAATGGTCTGATTGGTCCAAGTGCAGAAAGAAACTTCAAGATCTAATGGACAAATACAGGGAACTTATGGTTATTGGAACATCACATCCAACAACAAACTTCAACCAGTTTGGTCCTGCTGTTTTACACAGTGGGTCAGGATAAAAACCTCGACAGAACAGACTGTCGAGATGGCTCAGCAAGGAGAGGCACTTGCCACCAAAGCCGATGATTTGAGTCTATGACTTTTTTTTATTTAAGAAAACTCATAGGCATGCAGTAATTGAAGCAAGAAAAAAAAAAAGTCTTTGATAGCAAAACAGGCAAATGCACCTTCAGCGAGCTCGACCATCGCTCATCCCATGAATAAAATATGCAGGGTGTAGAGGAGTCCATTCCCCCCACATCTCCATCAGCTGTGAGCTTTATGCGTTTTTAAATCCTTCTGAAAAAATTCCCTTTCTCTGATGTTCTAATTTACATTGCCCTGATTATAACTGAGATGGAATATAAGATGTTTTCATAGTTTAAAAAAATTAACTAGTTTTTAATTGAAAAAGCAATTCATGGACATGGCAAAAATATCAAACAGCATTAAAAAAAAAAAAAAAAACCTGTTCTATGAAACACAAGTCTTCTTTCAGCCCTGGAACCCAAGTCCCCTGGGGCAATCACCATCTCCAGGGGCTTGTTTCTCCTTCTAGAACCGTAACAGTCTAGAACATAAACAATCACACATAAAAGAAACACATGCATGTTTGTGTGCTTGTGTGTGCGTGTGCATGTGTGTGAGAGTGAGTGAGAGAGAGAGAGAGAGAGAGAGAGAGAGAGAGAGAGAGAGAGAGAGAGAAGGTGCATGTGTGTCAAGGCAACTTCAGGCCTCATCCTTGGGAACACCGTTGCCCAGCAGCCAAATAGCTGAGTTTCATGCTCAGGAAGAGGTGCTCAGGAAAGGGTGGGAAGTGACCGAGGAGAGAGGCTTCTGACTTTTTGTTTTTTTGTTTTTTGAGACAAGGCCTTATTGTGTATCCCTGACTGTCCTCAGACTCACTCTGTAGACCAGGCTGGCCTTTAATTCACAGAGATCTACCTGGCTCTGCTTCTGAGTGCTGGGATTAAAGGGCACTCCTCCTAGCTCAACCTCTGTCTTTCACATACTTGCACATAGACATATCCGACTGGACAACTGTACAGGATAGACACCCCAACATCGCCACACACATACATTTTATTTATTTATTTAAAGATCTCTCTTGTTCTTCCCTTGCCACCTCTCTCGTGTGTGTGTGTGTGTGTGTGTGTGTGTGTGTGTGTGTGTGTGTGTGTTTGAATATGTGTTGTGAGTGCTGGTACCCAAGCTGGTTAAAAAGAGAGCATCAGATCCCCTGGGGCTGGAGTTACAGGTGGTTGTGAGCTGCCCAATGGGTACTGGGAACTAAATGGGTTCTCTGCAAGAGCCAATAGACTCTTAATCTCTGAGTCATCTCTCTAGTCCCCCAAGTTTTGAAGTGAGTTCTGTACCCACATCTGACTGCATTGCCTTCTGCACCAGCCTCTGCTGTCCACCTATGGCCACCGCTGCACCCCTCAGTACTCCAAGCTCTCTCCACTCCAAGTCATTTGCCCCACCCCCAATTCCAACAGCACTCCCTAGAGAAGTCTTTCCTTATCCCCCATTCTAAAGCAGCTCCCACCCCATCCAACATCTTGGGGTCACATTCCTTGCTTGAGTTTCCTTTGTAACCCTTACTGCTGTCTGAAATGATCTCATGGCTGAGGTATCTTACTTGCTCATTGTCCATCTCCAGTACCAGACTGTTGGTTTTATGATCTCGTGGGTCTTACCATATATCTCCAGCACCCAGGATTGCTTTCAACAGAGATGATGCTCCCTCCCTCCTCACCCCCAATAACTGGATCAATGAGTGAATGCTGGGTCAACTGTCTTGGGTAGTGTGTGTGTGTGTGTGTGTGTGTGTGTGTGTGTGTGCTGTTTTCAATACATGCAATACTTCACTAGTGTGAGTAAGCAGGCATATATATATGTCACATGACCCATGTCACTCTAAGTGAATCCATAAGTATTTCTCTTCTCTTTCCCCTCCCTTCTCATTTCTTCCTCTTTCCTCCCTCTCTTCCACTTTTTCTTTGTTTTTCTTTTTCTTTTCTTTTATGTGTATAGGTATTTTTCCTGCATGTCTGACCACAGAGGGCAGAAGAGGGTGTTGGATCCCCTGGAACTGAACTTTGACATAGTGTGAGCTGTTTTGTGGGTGGTGAACCTAGATTCTTGAATCTAGATTCTTCTGGAAGAGTGCTTAGTGTTCTGAACTACAGGACCATCTCTCCAGCCCCTTGATACTGGATCTTGATATGTAGCTCAGTGTGGACTGAAATTCAACCTGTAGCCCAGGCTGGTCTTGAACTTGTGGTTTTCCTGCCACAGCCTCCCAATTGCTAGGATTACAGACATGTACCACTTGGCCCAACTTTTTCTTTTGTTTTGGGTCTCTTTATGGCGCCTGGGCTTCCTTGGAGCTCAACTGTGCAGACTGGGCTGGCATTGAACTCATAGTGACCCTCCTTCCCTGGCCTGTGCAATGCTGGAATCACAAGGCCTGGCACCATGGTATTTCTTTTCATTGGTATTTGGTGGTGTGTTTAGCCGGTCTCTGATGGACTGGCACCCTAGCCGTTTTTAGCATTTTGCTATTTCAAACAGTGCTCGACATACACCCCATCTCCTACACAACTATTTCTGTCTCTGGACATGAAAGAGTTGCTGAGTCAATGACATATGTGCTTCAATTTTAACAAACATTACTTAGAGTCCCTTTGAAAAGTCAGATCAATTCATGCATTTTCACCTAGAAAGGTACAGAAGTGCCGCTTTATTCTTGCCGTAACTAAATCTGTATTAGCAAATCTTCTGATCTTTACCAAACCGAGGAGAAACGAGGGAGAGCTAAAAATCTGACTTCACACAGGAAAAAGCAAATGTAAATGGTTTTTACCATTTACAGTGCACACCTGTTATCCCAGCATGCAGAGGAGGATCACGAGTTCAAGTGCGATTTGGACTACATAGAGAGACCTTGTCTTTAAAAAAAAAAAAAAAATGAGGGCGGAATTCTGGGCATGGTGGCACATATTAATCCCAGAGCTTGGGAAGCAGAAGCAGGTGGATCTCTGTGAGTTCAAGGCCAGCCTGGACTACATAGTGAGTTCCAGGCTAGCCAGAGCTACACAGTGAGATCCTGCCTCAAAAAAAAAAAAAAAAAAAAAAAAAAAAAAAGTGATGACTGAGACTGTATCTCAGTTGACAGAGTACTTGCTTAGCATATGTGAAGGAAGTCCTGGCCTCTATCTCCAGTGTCTCATAGACTAGCTTTATGGTGTAGCTCTGCAACCCTAGCACATGAGAAGAGATAAAAGTATCAGTGAGGAACTATGAACAGGTACGGCCCCCATAGACTCCTGTGTTTGAATGCTTGGGAGGGGCACTATTAGGAGGTGTGGCCTTGTTGATAAAAGTGTGTCACCATGGGGGCCGGTTTTGAAGTTTCCTATGCTCAAGCTCTGCCCAGTGTGGATTTTAGTCTCCTCTGGTGGCCTTTGGAACAAGATATAGATCTCTCAGTTCCTCCAAGACCATGTCTGCCTGGCACCGCCATGCTTCCCCACACATGACGATAATGGACTAAACCTCTGAAACTGTAAGCCAGCCCCAATTAAATTTTTGCCTTTATAAGAGTTGCCTCGCCGGGCGGTGGTGGCACACGCCTTTGATCCCAGCACTTGGGAGGCAGAGGCAGACAGATTTCTGAGTTCGAGGCCAGGCTGGTCTACAGAGTGAATTCCAGTACAGCCATAAATAAATAAATAAATAAATAAATAAAAATAAACAAATAAATAAAACACTAAGACAATCAGAAATTAAAGTCTATCTTCAGCTACATAATAAGTTTGAAGCTAATATCTGGGACCTTCTCTATGAAAGAAAGATATTCAACTTTATTCATAGTTAAAGATGCACAGACTGGGAGTAGAGAGATAACTCAGGAGATAACAGCATTTATTGTACAAGCAAGAGGGCCTGAGTTCAAATTCCAAGCACCCATGTAAAAAGTTGGGTGTGGCAGTGTATAGGTGTGTGTGTGTGTGATGGCTGACATTTCAGGTCTCCATAACATTTGATAAGACCTGTACTTAACAGTCTTGTGAATTTTTGAGTTAACTCTTTACCTCAATGCACAGGTACCAGGACAAGTGGTCACTTGGAAACAGGACTAGTAACCTATTGCATGTTACATGGGATGGAAGCCCTTAAAGATGCCCCAGCCTCTGCTCCAGACAATGAATTCTATCTGAATGCTGACTTGGCTCTGGAAGTGCATAAAGGACTTAAACTTTCCTTTAAAAACAGAAGATTGGAGGCAGGAGAGGTGCTCAGTGGTTAACAGAGTTCACTGCTCTGGTAGAGGACTGGGGTTTGGTTCCCAGCACCCACAATAGGCAACTCACAAGCTGTGACTCCAACTCTAGAAAGTCAGAACCCCCTTTAGACCTCTGCTGGCATTGCATACACTCATGCATACACACTCACAGATGAACACACGTACACATAATTAGAAATTAAAATATTTTTAACAGATTTATTTTTATTTATGTGTACAAGTCTGTGTGAGTGTGAATGAGGGCCACATGTGTGCAGGTATCAGAGGCCAGAAGAGGAAATCAGATTCTTTGGAGCCAGAGTTACAGGTAGTTATGAGCTGCCCTACATGGGTGCTGAGGACGAAACTCTGGTCCTCTGGAATAGTAGCAAGGGCTTAACCACTGAGCTAACTTGCCAGTCCCATAGCTTCTTGTTTTAGTGGCACATCAGTTTTACTTTCTTAGCTATAAAGATTTTGGTTCTTTTGATCTTTCTTTCTTTCTTTCTTTCTTTCCTTCTTTCCTTCTTTCCTTCTTTCCTTCTTTCCTTCTTTTACAGTATCCAATCAATCCCAAGCTGGCTTTTAACTCACTATTGAGTTCAAAATTCAAAATTAGCTGAGGATGACTTTTAAGTCTTGATCCTCCCAAGTGCTGGGATCACAGGAGTGCACCATCTTGACTGGCTATGTTTTCCAGTGTAATTAGCTGCCTATGACATCCTTAGCTGCATCGGAGATTCTGACTACCTAGCCCAGCAGGTGTCAAGCTCTGTCAGGGCTTAGCATCCTGGCCCATTCCATGACAGCAAATACCTTCAGCAGTCACAAAGGGTATCTTAAAGAGATTTGATGTACCTCAAGGCTTCTGGACCCCCCTGAACAAGGCAAGTAGGGGAGACTTTACGAAGTAAATCCACTGTAGCACTCCTCAGAACCACTTCCTCAGGATGGTGTCAGAGTAACTCTGAACATTCACACTGGTCTTCATGTTCTAGGATTTTGGGTTTGGTCACCCAATGCCTCCAGCTCTGGTGTTAGTGGGGGATGGAGAGTGGGAAGGTAGGGCTGCCTTTTATCATTGAGTGTGGTAGTTCTAGAAAGACTGCTTCTTTGGCAGCTTTGTGCCCCTTACCACCAGATGCTGACCTGACTCTCCTCATGGCTTCCAGACACTAACATTGGCTGTTAGCTATACTGGGAATGTCACTTTCCTCTTCCTTTTCTTCTTCTCTTCTCCCCCTACCCCTGAGGTTCCATGTTGATACTAAAAGCAGGTTTATGAGCTAGCAATGTCGCTCAAGTTGTAGAGTGCCTGTAGAGCATGCACCAAGTGCTGGGGTTAACCTTTAATCCCAGCACTTGGGAGGCAAAGGTAGGCAGATCTCCGTGAGTTCAAGGCCAGCCTGGTCTATAGAACAAGTACCAGGACAGCCAGGGCTACACAGAGAAACCCTGTCTTAAAAAAAAAAAAAAAAAAAAAAAACCCAAAATATAAAACAACAACAACAAAGACGTACCTCTGGCTGGCATGGTACTCACCATTATGGCAGGCTGATCTTGAGCCCAGGGCAATCCTCCTGCCTTAGGCTTCTAAGTGCTGAGATTATGGGTGTGAGAGAGCACCTTGGCCTTTAGTTATTTTAGAGACAGTATTGTGAAACTATTTTCTCTGATTCATACATTCCTCTGGAACAAGGAGACAACTCCTGACAGACAAGAAGCTAATGAAATTTATAAGGCTCAGGAAGCCGGGAAAGTTACAGGTTTCCCCAGGCTCCTTTGTAAGTGTATCTAATCAGTAAGCAACTGCTAAGGGAGAGGAGATTCTCTGGTGGTGCTGACTGCAAACTGGACAGGACACTCCAGGGATACAGTGTCACCATGTTGGAGTTGGCTTTCCAGAGATGCAGCTATTTTGAATCATCCAAGTTCCTATAAGTAACTGCTCACCCACACTCCTGTAAATAATTCCAACAAACTCACAGATTCACCAAGTTAGGCTTGGACGGAATCTTTTTTTGGTGTCTTTCCAGGAAAAAGTCACACAGTACAGGGTCTCATCATATGACTTACCTTAAGCTCCTGGCCTCAGCCAATCCTCCTGCCTGTCTTAGTCAATGTTGTACTGCTGTGAAGAGACACCATGACCACAGCAATTCTTATAAAAGAAAAAACATTTAATTGGGGCTGGCTTACAGATCAGAAGTTCAGTCTGTTATCATTATAGTGGGGAGCATGGTGACACATAGGTATACACGGTGGCTGAGGGTTCCACATCTGGATCCATAGGCAGCAGAAGAGAGTAAGCCACAGGGGTCTGGTTTGAATTTCTGAAACTTCAAAGTCCGCCCCCATCCTTACCCCCAACCCCATAACACATTTCCCTCAGTAAGACCACACCCACTCCAACAAAGCCACAGTCCTAATCCTTTCAAATAATGCCATCCCCTATGAGCCTATGGGGGTCATTTTCATTGAAATCACCTCACTGCGGGAGCCTCCTCTGTAGCTGGGCTCCAGAGGAGGCTTCTCTGTATGCCCAGCTAGAGCCTTAGACATTTCGATGCCACTTCATGCCAAGGCTTATTACTCACCACAAAGAATAGTGTTCCTGTTACCATCAGAACAGAAAGTAATCCTGCTTTACAGTCTTCTTCTGAGAGTTTCTTTCCAGGGACCACCTCAAGAAAAAAGTGGGGTGCAACGGCCATATGTTGAGATGGGCGGCCCTGTTTCTTTGTGAAATCAATTGGTCACTGTAGAGAGTGGGACAAGCCTGGAGGAACCTGAGGCTGAGAGACGTGGAAGTGACATTAAGCATTGCCTGATCCATGGCATATGATAGATTTTCTTTCCAAAGCAGGCTTCCTCCATTTGCATTTATTGATGACCCGTTGATGGATGGGTCTGGCCCTCCTTCTGGCATCTTATTTCATGTTAGGTTCGCTTTCCCTCTGAGTGCGTCCTTTGTTTTCTCTCTGTTGCTCTGTGGTGTGCATGTGTGTTTTCTCCAGGCTATTTCACTGCATTGGTGGCAATTTATTTAGCATGCTATTTCTTCTGGAACCACCAGATGAACCATCAGTATGAAATGTGTCAGATATGCTAAGCTGTGACCCGATGCATGAATGTGCTTCTGTATGTTTTACTCCAAACAGATTTTGACAAAGTCTATTTTCTTCAGGGAAGGTGTGGGGGGAGGGGGCAAGGGGGGCCATATTGGTGTGTTGTAATTACATGCATTACTTTAGGAAAAAAACATTCCTGAGAGAATTCCAATTTTTGACTAGGGTTAATGAAAAACAAATCTTTCATTCAGGATTTTACCCGCCTACTGACTGGAAAAAATTTCTATACACTAGCTTCTGGGTCATTTTTTTTTTTGTTTTTAAGTTAAAAAATGTTATTTATTTTTATGTGTATGAGTGTTTGCCTACATGTATATCTGTGCACGGTGTGCATGCCTGGTACCCACAGAGGTCAGAAAAGAGTGTCAGATCCCTGCAATTGAAATTAGAGAGGGTTGTGAACTTCAACATGGTTTCTGGGGACCAAACCTGGGTCGTCTGGAAGAACAGCCAGTGCTTGTAGTCACTGAGCCATCCTTCAGTCCCTGTTGCCCTTTCTTTCTTTTCTTTTTTTCTTTTTCTTTTTTTTTTTTTTTTTTTTTCGGTTTTTCGAGACAGGGTTTCTCTGTAAAGCCCTGGCTGTCCTGGAACTCACTCACTCTGTAGACCAGGCTGGCCTCGAACTCAGAAATCCGCCTGCCTCTGCCTCCCAAGTGCTGGGATTAAAGGCTTGCGCCACCACTGCCTGGCCCTGTTGCCCTTTCTTAAAATAGGATCTCATTCTGTAGGCCAAGCTATCCAGAAAAACTCACTAGGTACCCCAGGCGGGCTTTGAAATTGTAGTAATACCCTGGTCTCAGCCTCCTAAGTCTGGAATCACAGGCAT
Organism: Arvicanthis niloticus; assembly: GCF_011762505.2. Taxonomy (NCBI): domain Eukaryota; kingdom Metazoa; phylum Chordata; class Mammalia; order Rodentia; family Muridae; genus Arvicanthis; species Arvicanthis niloticus. The sequence goes on along the minus strand of NC_047658.1, from coordinate 51,529,633 downwards.
GTGCCACCACACCCTGCTCACCTCACAGAGTCTCAGTGCTGGAACTGGAGGGCATCCCTCTGCTATGATCTTTCTTTCTCCTTGTGATCTCTGATTTGCTCCTTGATGTCATTTGCTTTGTGTCTTGCAGCAGATAAGTGGGCACAAGTACAGGAGGGTATCGCTGTCCAAGGTGACCGATGATAACTCTGTTAGACAAGAAAAGAGAGCCCACGCTGTCAGTTCCACCAACCCTCAGCAGATGCGTTTCGCCCAATCTCGATCCCTTATCACCTGATGTGGGCAGAAGGAGAATCCTGGCTGAAAAGGAAATAATGATCTTCAGTTTAAAATGTGACTAACTGCCTGGCCTGGTGGCACACACTTTTAATCCTAATACTCAAGGGGTAGAAGAAGGCGGATCTCTGAGTTCCAGGCCAGCCAGGTCTACATAGTAAGTTCCAGGCTGGCCAAGGCTACTTAGTGAGACCTTGTCTCAAAACAAAACAAAATAAAACAAAACAAAATACAACAACAAAAGCAACCAACCGAAAAACAAAACAAATAGAAAACCTAGAAACTACCATCACCAAAACCAGCCAAACAACCCCCTCCCCATGACTAGGAGCTGAGGAAGTGAATTCAAATATGCAAATTTACTTTTTAAAAATTATTATTGTTTGGGGATTTTGAGACAGAATCTCACAATGTAGCCCTGCTAGCCTGCTACCCACAATATAGCCCAAGCTAGCCTCAAAATATAAGTATTGGGATTATAGGCATGGACTTCTGTGATCAGCAAAGGTGATGCCATTTTTTAAATTATTTAGATTTTATCATCTATGGTTTAGGCTGGGTATGCAACTCAGTGGTTGAACACTTGTCTGGTATATACAAAACCCCTGGGTTCTATTTTAAGCACTGTTAAAATACAATTTAAATAGCTACATATAGCTTCCACAGAGGGCAGTGCAAATTTAGAGCCTGTGTGAAGGGACAGTGACCCAAGAAAGGGAAGGAAGAGGAGGCAGAGGAGTCAGGTGCCTATGAGCCTAGGACTTTCCAGAGGTGACAGAGGACAGTCCTGCCCTGAGGATCTTTGTCGTTCTTTTTGGGAAATACAGAGCTGCCTGACAGGCCGGACATAGGATGAGACTGACTAATCGAAGACACCCTACCTAGGGTCTGCTATAGTTTTAGGGATCCACAAAACTATATTTTTGGAGCCGTGGATGGAGCTTAGCTGGGAAGACTGCCTAACGTTCATAAAGTCCTGGATTGAACCCCCAGACCAAATAATCTAGGTGCAGTGGTGGCCCACACCTCTAATCCTGGCTTTTGGGGAGGTATTGTAAAGAGAAAGAGGTTTGAAGTTATCTTTGGCTACATATCGAGTTCAAGGCCAGCCTGAGATATATAAAACAATGTCTTTTTTTTTTTAATTTTTTTTTGTTAAAGGAGGAAGGACCCTTAAAAACAAAGTGACTGAGACTACGATGTGTTCATAAAGCGTGGAAGAGAGAGCTTCTTCCAAAGCTTACATCTTACCCTGGACTCTTGCGTATTTCCATTGCTGCTGCGGCAGGAGCACACACCTGGCATACCAGAATGTGGCCACCTGCGCCAGAATCTGGCACAAAGGAGCCAATAAAACAAGACAGCATCCCAATGATTTCCAGGCCAGAGGAGACTCCCGGGTGCAGGCTGAGAATAAAAGGCTTGCAGACACTCTGGAGCAAAGGGCACTGTGGGGCTAGAGAAACGATCGATCAGAATCCTTGAGAAGTGGGAGGCAAAGTAATGTTATGTCCCCGAGACTAGGAGAGGGCGAGTTCTATCTTTATAAACCATTAGATACTGACTTTTATTTCTATTTCGTGGAGGAAGAAGTACAGACTCAGAAAGGTTGAGGAACTTGCCAGGATTGCAGAGATTCAGATTTCCCTTGCTGCAGATCTGACGCCCATCCCTACTTACTCCATTGAGGAACCACGGGAAGGGCCAAAAAGGGCAGCGTCCATGGAGACCACTCTGTGGTTCCTCGTGGCTGTTCCCTCTTCTCCCTTCCTGCTCCCTGAGAAAATATCCTTCCAGAACCGATCCCAAGAAAGATCTACAATTCCTGCGCTTCAACTGCCGCTTTTTTGTATATTGATGTGTTTTGAGACAGGACCTCTGTATAGTACAAATGGGGCCTGAACTCTCGATCTTTCTGTCTTAGACTATAAGGTCATGAAGGACAATCATTTCAAAAGCCCCTGTCACTGCACAAGGTCTGGCAGTCAGGAATGAGGCTCGGCCCCTTTAAGTCCCAACTGGGAACGCCTAGGGCTGGCAGCACGGTTCCGGGATCTGCTAACCTGGAAAGCCGGTGCTGAGGCGACCTCCAGGCTTCTGTCCCCGAGGTGCCCCGCCCTACACGCCGGCTGCTTCCTGGAGCTGCCGGGCCTCGGCGTGGGGAAAATGAGCCGCATCTACCACGACAGCGCCCTCCGCAACAAGGCGGTACAGAGCGCCCGCCTGCCGGGGACCTGGGACCCCGCCACCCACCAAGGGTAGGCTCTGCTCTGTCCACCCCGTTGCTGGCCAGAGATGGGTTGCTCTTTTTCTGCGGCTGGCCAGGGGTGGATTGTGCTCTGTCCACCGGGCCTGGGACTCTGCTGCTGGCTGGAGGGTGGGCTGTTCTTCCCCTGCCCCCATCCCCAGCTCCTCCGCTGCTAGCCAGAGGTGGACTGGGCAGGGGAACTGCCTGGATTGGCTGTGCCCAGTCCTTAGGGCCCTGGCCCCTGCTGTGGTCAGCGGTGGCCTGGGAGCATCCCTGGGGCCTGAGCTCGAGGCTTCTGTTGAACTCTGGATCTGAGTCATGCTCAGAGATTGATCTAGGGATCAGGGGACATTGCGGGAGAGAAACTGGGATTGCTAAAGCCACTCCAAGCATCCAGCAGGCACTTCCCAACGTCCCTGGCCACTACACACCAGGAAGACAAATAAACTTGAAATTCCCGCCTGCATGCATGTCCACTGGAGTGACTCCCGGACTCCCAAATGGAACTCCAGAGGCCGTGCTGCAGTTCCCACTGACCTCGGTCCTTTCCCCACACCAGGGCTCCAAACTCTAGCCATTTGTCACACTGCATCACTGGTGACCAGTTTGCGGTGTGGCAGGAACAATAGCGGGAGGCTGGGAACATCCGGAGGTACCGGTCTTGCCCAGGGTAATAAGCAGGATGGACGATTTCATTTACAATCAGAAACAACAAGAATTATTCTATATGAAAGAAGCCAGGCCCAGAAAACCATATATCGCATCATCTAGGAAGTGGAATTGAAAGTCCAACTTGTGAGGTCTCCAACGGAGCAGTTTCAGTTGAAGGAGAAATAAGTTCTGAGGATCTAATGTGTACATAAATTTGATGGTATGAATCATTATGCAATGTGTGCCTATCAAGTTTTCAATATAACCTGCCTTTCTCAGTTAAATATTTTTTAAAAGAATCTGAGAGTATATAGAGGCTAGGAATCCTGACCCAGCCTTCTTCCACTTCTCAGACGCACCCTTTTTGTCCCTTGTTAATGGTTACAAAGAAAAAAGTCCCCAGGTCCCAGGTTCTGCTTTTGTAAAGTGGTAAGGAGCCGGTTCTGGTTCTGGTTCCACTCTGTGTGGGACCCTGTGATCTTGGGTTAATTCTCACATTTCAGAGTCTCTTATTGTCCAGCTGTATGGCAGAAATAGCCATACATCATCATGGGTTGATGACTGTATAGATATGCAGGAACATGAAGGGTTTACATTGGTGAAGCCGTGTCTCACCTGGTGAAAGAGAGCTTACTGCACTTTCAGAGGACCTGAGTTCAGTTCCCAGCATCCACATCAAAACTGCTTCTAAGTCCATCTGTGTGAGATTTGATTCCCTCTTCTGGACTCCACAGGCACCAGTACACACTAGTATACATGCTTACACTCACACAGACACACATACTTACACATAAATAAAAAATAATAAAAACACCCAGGCATGGTGGCTCACAACCCTAACCCCAGTACTTGGAAGGCAGAGGCAGCTTGATCTCTGTGAGTTCAAAGCAGTTTGGTTTAGTGAATTCCAGGACAGCTAGGGATACACAGGGAAACCCTGTCTTTTTTTTTTTTTTTTTTTTTTTTTTTTTTTTTTTTTTTTTTAAGGACGTAAAAGGAAAATGATTTATTGTACCATAGATACTTGCTCTGGTTGGGGTCTGGGAAGCTCCACTCAAACCACACATACACCAATCTTAGTTAAGCAGGAATAGTTTATTGAATGCACATCATAATACTGGATGTCCAGGTCCATGGGAAGGAAAAACCTACCAGTCTGTCCTTTAAGCTGATTGGTCCTGAGCACGGTACAAGGGTGGTGGACAGGTGCTGGACAGGGATTTCAGAACACTGAGATAACAGGGTGCGAGTGAGTCAGCCATAACTTTTTGGCTTATTAGTAACATTCCTTAGTGTCAGCTATGGATAATTCTGAGAAGTAGAGTTTGAGAAACTGAACTTAATTTCACCTTATGAGCAAAATGAAGATGGAATACAAAATGGCTACAGTTATATTAAAAGGATCAGGCCTCAACACTCCCAATTTGCTTAACTAAAAATGTAGGACCACTTATCTATCTATCTATCTATCTATCTATCTATCTATCTATCTATCTATCTATCTATCTATTTGAGACAGGGTTTCTCTGTGTAGCCCTGGCTGTCCTGGAACTCACTCTGTAGACCAGGCTGGACTTGAAGTCAGAAATCTGCCTGCCTCTGCCTCCTAAGCGCCGGGATTAAAGGCATGTGCCACCACTGCCCGGCCTATTTATTTATTTATTTATTTATTTATTTATTTATTTACAGCATTTTGCTTTGTATTAAAGGCTTGACCTGAACTCACAGTGTAGCCCAGGCTAGACTTTGTACTCACAGCAATCCTCCTTCCCTAGTGCAGGGATTACAGGTGTGTGTCACTGTCAAGCCCTGCTGTAAAAAAAAAAAGTGTTTGACATTCAGTAAGTACTGCATAGTATACACTTACCTTTGCATTCATGACCTTAGGCTAGCCCAGCACCAGAGCAGCACAATGAAGCAGCTGTTCGCCTGCTTGTGGGTGAGAATCCTAAGGGTCATAATAATTTCCAGAGTGTCTGTGGTGGTGGGGAGGCATCTCTTGGCCTTGGCATAGCCTGGGAAGGTTCTTTGAAGCCATGGAAGTTCGGTGGTGGAAGCAGAGTGTGGTTGCTCCATTCCGGGCCTTCTCAGAGACAGGTGACGAGGACACTGTGGTGAGACTTGTTTCTGTCTCAGGGCAGATTCTCACCCAGGTTGTTAAACCCGAGGGTGGCTTACTTGAGGACTGACAACCAGCATTCCTTCCTCCCTTCTCATCCCCAGGGGAAATGGCGTCTTGCTGGAGGGAGAGCTCGTGGATGTATCTCGGCACAGCATCTTGGATGCCCATGGAAGGAAGGTGAGGCCATGTCCTGGTTGGCCCTCACAGGGTCTCTTCCCTCACCCACATGATATCTCCTTGTGCTGAGTTAAGGTCCAGGCCATTACTGAGGTCACAGAACAGACTGCCACAGCCAAACGGGACCAGTAGAAAGGTGACTTACAGGGCCTCACAGTGGGTAGCAGACAGGTGGGAGGGACTACATGGTTCTAGTAAGAAGAGCCTCTGCTATGACTGAAAAGACAGACAGGCCCCAAGCCCAATCTAGCCTGAATAAACAGACCCCATGTTGATGCCCGGGTCTGCAGCTCCTGTATGACCTTTCTGAAGCTTGCTGGCAACTTTGATCCCGTCTTGTGGCCTGTAGGGACCTTGGTGCTTGGATTATAGTTACAGGTCATTGGCTGTGGAAGCCTTGGAGTCAGGCCTTTTGTTGTCCTGCCATAGCTTTCGTAGCATACTATGCATGATAGGTATTCTAGAATTATAGGTAGGAGTGAACGAGTATTTAAACGAGGTGTCTGCCCAGCCTGTGCAGCAGTGTAGCACCGGGGTCAGGATTCTGGGGCAGAGGATGAGGTGAGCAGAGGCTGCAGGGAGAGCCTGGGCTATGCAGTTTGGGTATGCTGGGATTGGGGTGGGGGATGAAGTAGTCCCCTCACCCCTTCTTTGCCTCACCCAGGAGCGCTACTATGTGCTGTATATCCAGCCCAATTGTATCCACCGGCGTAAGTTTGACCCCAAGGGAAATGAAATTGAGCCCAACTTCAGTGCCACCAGGAAGGTGAACACAGGCTTCCTCATGTCATCTTACAGTAGGTATCCTGGGATCTTCCTTCCCAAGAGGCTTTTAGACTGTCCTGTTTGTCCCCTGAGGTTGTTGAAAGTGGCTTCTCAGCACAATTGGCTTTGATGCTGTTTCTGGCTTGAGTGTCCCTTGTTGGATTTCTTCCCCCCAACCCCTCAGAATTCCCCAGTGTCCCATTTTAGTCCTGGGAGCCAGACTGGCATTCCTAACAGCATCCATTTCCTGAAGTCTGGCAGAATCATCCCCAGGCTTGGCTTTGGGCTCTAACTATCATTGTGTGGAAAGCAGGCCAGGTCCCAGCAGTCTCTGTTCTCCTACCCGGATGTTTGCTTTTTGGCTCTCAATCTGTCTTGTTGCTATGACAAAATGCCTGACAAACCAACTTCAAAGAAGGGAGGGTTTATGTGATTTGCACAGCAAGGAGTCAGACAAGCCCTGGGGGCACTGTGCTGGGTGCAGTGGCATTCGTGCAAGCTTTCTGCAACCTTACTATGGCTATTTCCCAGCCAGCCCCACCACCTGCAGGTTTATGATTCCTCCCTGAGCTGCTGGGAGTTGTCAGGGCTAGCCTGGAGTAGGCCAGTAGAGGGTATAGACCACAGGCCGGCTGCTGGTTCTAGAACAGCATCTCAGTGGGAAGGCAGTGGGTGTTTGAATACTGCCCCAGCTAAGTCTTGGTTTTTCTCATCACTGAGATGGGACTAACAAAACCAGAGACCCCTGCTGAGAGCTGGCTGGATGTCAGACACTGGGCTAAATGCTCAGCTTGCCTTCTTCTTCTTCTTCTTCTTCTTCTTCTTCTTCTTCTTCTTCTTCTTCTTCTTCTTCTTCTTCTTCTTCTTCTTCTTCTTCATCTGCATTGCATGCCATTTTTATCCCCATTCTCCAAGGACAAAGAGAAAGATCACTTGTCCTAGATTGTGTCAGAATCTAGATTTATTCCAGGTAGCCTGGCTCCAGAGTCCAGGCCATAACGCCTCTGCTGTGAGATTCTCTGATGAGCCCTGGCAGGATAGATACACCAGCTCCTGAAGGCCCTCAGAGAATGACGCTTCTCCAGGCACACTAACACTCCTGTACCATATGCTCTACAGAGGTTGAAGCCAAGGGCGACACAGACCGGCTCACCCTGGAGGTGCTGAAGGGCCTGGTAAACAAGCCCGAGCTGCTGAAGTTGACAGAGAGCCTCACCCCAGACCAGACAGTGGCATTCTGGATGCCTGAGTCAGAGATGGAGGTCATGGAACTCGAACTGGGGACCGGAGTGCGGTTAAAAACTCGGGGCGATGGCCCCTTCATAGGTGAGCAGTGGGACTTACTTCACCTATTCCCATAGCCTCTACAGGCTATGGCCCCTGGTCACCTTTCAGAGGCTTCCCATCTCTTTTGCTTAGAGCAATTGAGAAAGGCCAGGTCTGGTCTCCCATAGGACATGACATGTGACCTTGAGATTTACTTCCAAATCTGTAGCCAACTGCTCTGGGGCCATTAGACTAGATACACTATATCCCAGTGTATCATCCAATCCCTTGTTTCCTGTGGCTGACCCTTACTCTCTAGTGATTTGGGAGTTCCACCAAGAACCTTGGTGGTCACACCAGAGAATGAGCCAACCCAGACTTAGAGGACTTAGAATGGATGACCTTATGCTGACTAATCTACAAGGAAAAAGGCCATTAAACTTCTCTTCTTTCAGATTCCTTAGCTAAACTGGAGCTGGGGACGGTGACCAAGTGTAATTTTGCTGGTGATGGAAAGACAGGAGCATCCTGGACAGACAATATCATGGCCCAAAAGTCTTCAGAGAGGAACACAGCAGAGATCCGAGAGCAAGGAGACGGGGCGGAGGATGAGGAATGGGTAGGTAAAGGGGACAGCTGTGGAACTGGACCTGGCACTGTTGTGTGTCTTAGTGGGAGTTTTATGCATACAGGATAGGGCTGAGGTTGAAGGAATGGAAGGCAAGATAAATTCTGTGTGATTCCCAAGAGGGTGTTAGCATCAGGGAATTAACAGAGGTGACAACCTAAGACTTTTCTTGCTGGAGGACCTGAACTGCCCTATGGACAGAAACAAAGCCCCAGAGATGCATAAAAGCAAGAGTGGGAAGAAAAGGTTACAGAAGGAACCAGGGACTGTCATTTAGTTTGGAAAGATTCCTCTTGAAGTGATACATTAATCATGGGCTGGTCCCTGAGTAACCACGTTTTTTCCTCCTTAGTCTAGACTGGGAAGCACTAAAGTTTCCTGAGGGTTAGCATTCTACTTAGTTCTCAGCTTATGTTTAGTTGTTCCTCTAAAGTGTATTCACCTGAAGATTTGAACTGATAAGGCCTCCAAATAGAACATGTCGAGCAAAGAAGCTGCAGAAAATTTCACCTCAGAAATGACATGGACAACTTTGACCAAACGTCAGGGAAGGGAGTGCAGCGGGTCTGGGCTCCCAGCTGACAAGTGGTAGAGTCACTGGGCAGGCTCTGGAGCCAGCTTTACGGAGGTGTGGCCAAGGCAGTGGCTGAGGGTCCCATGAATACCACAGGCCGAGACCCTCGTCTAAAGATTGCCAGAAGACTGTTATGAATTCAGCTTTACTCACATCCCTTGACTTGGGGTCTTTGTCTTGTCTCCAGGATGATTGAGGTGCCTCCCCACCTACCAGCATCTGTGATGGCGTCTCTGAGAAGTGGTCATACCAACTTCTACCTTGGAGAGATCAGTCTGTCAAGCTGAATACCATTTAACACACTCTGATGAAATCAAATCCAAGACCTCAACACTCATGAAGGATCTCCAGGCTACGGCTTTTGTATGACTGTGTCCCTCTCTGGATAGAAGGCTAGTTTTCCTAGACCTGTCCCCAGTGTCGCTTTCCTTAGGTGGTGGTCATGTGCTGGATGAGTCCTACTTAGTTCTCAGCTTACGTTTAGTTGTTCATCTGAAGTGTATTCACCTGAAGATTTGAACTGATACCTAAGGCCTCCAAATAGAACATGTCGAGCAAAGAGGCTGCAGAAGGTGCACAATTGACAAAAAGTCTCCTTGTCTGAGTCCAGAGGGGCTCCAGGAGTAAGAGAGAGGGCTCCTTCCATCCCTGTGGGTTTCTCCTTTCCTTGCTTTCTACCCTGTGCCAGCTTCTTGTGCCTCTGTTCTTCGGTTCCAGTCTTCCCTGGTCTGTTCTTCCCTGTCCCACACCCAAGATAGCGCTTCTTTATTTCTATTCAGCTCTGTGCCTCCGTGGGGTTTCTTGCCTTAGACCTCTGTCTTAGGGTTCTCACTGCTCTGATGAAACACCATGACCAAAAGCCACTTGGGGAGGAAAAGATTTATTTTACTCACAGTTCCATATAACAGTTCATCATCAAAAGCACTGAGGGCAGGAACTCAGGCAGGGCAGAAACTTGGAGGCAGGAGTAAAGGCCATGCTGTGCTGCAGATCTGCTTGCTCTGCCTGCTTTCTTCTAGAAGCCAGGACCACCAGCCCAGAAATGGTACTACCTACAATAGGCTGGGCCCTCTCCTATCAACCACTAATTAAGAAAATGCCCTACAGCCAGATCTCATGGAGATATTGTCTCAATGAAGGTTCCCTCTCTCAGGGCACTCTAGTTCCTGTCAAACTGACATAAAGCTAGTCAGCATAGACCTATCTGGCTGCTGTCCTAAAGATACCATTCTTGGGAAGGCCTACAGCCTTTCCAGCTGTGTCTGGCTGGTCCACAGGTCTTGACTCATTTCACTGGGTCAACTTTTTATATTTTTTTTATTATTTTTTAAATAGTGCTGGTACTCAAACCTAGTGCTTCATGCTTGCTAGGCGAGTGATCTACCACAGTCTATACAGCAAGTTTGGACCATATTTTTTGGTATGACTTTTTTGTTTTGTACTCAGAGAACTTTTTATGGGTGAATACTCCAAGAAAGAATTCCTCCACACTACTGGGTTCTTGTTTGGTGTTAATGGTCTTCTAGCTGAACCACAATCCTAAAAGAGAACCCCAGTTTTGGGTCATGAACATTGCTTCATTGGTAGTAGTGTGCCCCTTCTCAGCCCTGCGACAAGATCTGGAATGGAAGTCTACATATCATGAGTTTAATTCTACATAGCCATGGCAGGTGTATGCATCCTGCTTGATCCTGGGAAGATGGGTGGAGGACAGGGATTACTGATTTGACTTCATGTGTCAAATGCAATGACAGATGCTTTCTGTGACCAGTACTGACAATACTGAGTTCTTCATGATGCTAGTGCTTATGTTAAGTACTTGGACTAGTCTGTCACAACAATCCTACAGTGTACATAGGATTAATATCTTTTGATACATAAGACTGAAGCTTTGAGGTTCTATGAAAAGTATATAAAGCCAGAGAAAGGAATTTACTACTACATCCAGGCAGTCAGTTATTTTTTTTTTCTGAATGAGGATCTCATACGTTACAGGTTGACCTTGAACTTGCTATGTAGATGAGGATGGCCTTGATCTTCTGATCCTCCTGCCTTTACCTGCCTAGAGCTGGGATTACAAGCATGCATCCAAATGCCTGGATAATGTGGTGCTGGAGTTCATACTCAGGGATTTGGGTGTACTCCTAAAGTCCACACCCCACTCCCTCACCCCCTGGATTTTTTTTTTTTTTTTTTTTTTTTTTTTTTTTTTTGCAAGGTTTCGGTATGTATCCCTGGCTGGCCTTGTGGAAAAAAAAAAAAAAAAAAAAAAAAAAAAAAACAACCAAAACAAAACCAGAAATCTGCCTACCTCTGCTTTTTTAATGCTGGGATCAAAGTCCATTTTGTTTTTGTTTTTATTTTTCAAAACAGGGTTTCTCTGTATAGCCCAGGCTGTCCTGAAACTCACTCTGTAGACCAGGCTGGCCTCAAACTCAGAAATCCGCCTGCCTCTGCCTCCCAAGTGCTGGGATTAAAGGCATGCGCCACCACTGCCCAGCTTTTTTTTTTTTTTTTTTTTTTTTTTTTTTTTTTTAAAAAGCCTACAGCACCCGGTATTCCCGGGTCTCCCATCCAAGTACTAACCAGGCCTGACCCTGCTTAGCTTCTTAGATCAGACGAGATCGGGCACGTTCAGAGTAGTATGGTTGTAGACTGAAGTCCACATTTTTGATCATCAGACTTCTGTTTCCACATGCAAACCACAGAGAGGTTCAGGCAAGTCAGACAACTCTCCCAGTTTCCAAGGGGAGGAGCCAGGATTCAAGTCCTTTCCATTGTCCCTGCTTCCTTGGCCACAAAAGATTTTTGGATATAGGGGCAAGAGGATATAGAATCACATCATTGGTGTCCTGTATCCTGGGTGGCTTACAGACTAGTCATGATAGTGCCTTACCCTTGAAGGTGGTGGGGAATGTGGTTACCCATAAGGGTATCGGGTAAGAGATCACTGTGGTTTGATCTGCAGCAAAGAGAGACAAAGAAGAGAGTGAGAAAAGGGCCCATGCTCTATTTACGTAGAGAGCAGAATCAAGTCCCAGGAAAGAAGAAGGAGTCAAGAAAGATGCTCATATGCTGGTGTGCAGAGTGATGGGCTGTATAAGATTGATTAGGGGGAGCCCAGCCTGAGGCTAGGCTGAAAACAGACTCCTGGGAAGGGAAAGCCATGTGTTCTGTAGAAAACAATAGGATTTCAAAGACTGGAAGGAAGTTCATGCCTATAATCCCAGTGCTTGGGAGGCAGAGGTATTGACAGGATTGCCATCAGTTTGAGGCTAGACTGGGCTACAGATTGAGATCCCCCACTTCACAAACCCAATACCAAAAACCATGCAAGTAAACAAACACCAAAAAGCTGGTAAGATGGCTCCGTGAGTCAAAGTGCTTGCCACCAAGCCTGAAGCTGAGTTTGATCCCCAGAACTCACTTGGTGGAAGAGGGAACCAACTCCATCAGTTTGCTGACTGCAATGCTCATGCACACAGTAGCATATGGGCTCCCCCAACACACACACACACACACACACACACACACACACACAAAAGATGGCTTGGCTCAAATTGTGTAGGGTCCTACAGGCTCATCCTGGTACCCTGAATAGCTGGGCCCATAATTTCATTCTGTCCTGTTAATAACTGTTATTATCTTGGCTCTTTAATATGTCTACATGTAACGTTTGGATGTTCCTTTTTCCATTATTGTCATCACTGTCAAAATACATAGTCATATTTTTTGGAGACTATTTAGACCAGGCTGATCACAAATTCCTGGAGATCTGCTTGCCTTGGCTTCCGCAGTGCTGAGGTCAAAGGCACTCTTCACCAGCCAGCTCCCCATTGCGTTTTTGATGATTTAGAGACAAGTTTCCAGAGTTAGATCACTGGAAATCGGCACCTTTCGTAAAATTCTTGTTATATTACCAAATTGCTTCCAAAAAGGATTGTTTTAGACTGCGATCTCGGAATCAGTGGAGGAGAGAACCAGTGCTGGGCTACTTTGGCCAGAATTGGAGATGAAGATTTTAAACAAATATTTGATAAAGTGAAAATTGTTAAATATACTTAATTTGCCTTTTTTCACTTGCTTGTTTGTTTGTTTGGTTAGATTTATTTGTGTGTATGCGTGGAGGTCAGAGGACAGTTAAGTTTGTTCTCTGATCATGTGGGTTCTGGGAATCCAAGTCGGGTCATCAGGATTGGCAGCCAGCGTCTTTACCTGCTGAGACATCTCACTGGTCCCTGCATCTTTTGTAACTCCCTTTGAAGGATGACTTTCACCTTCTGCCTCTATCTCTCGAGTGTTATAGGCATGTGCTGTCATACCAGCTCTAGTGCAGGAGACAGAACCCTGGGTTTTGTGTAAGCATTCTACCACCTGTGTTACAACCCAAGCTTTATCATAATCATACACTTTCATTGTTATTAATGTTGTGTGTGAACGTAAGTGCACACGTGCCACAGAAATTAGAGACAATTTTTGAAAGCCAGTTCTCTCCTCCCTTGGGTTTTGGGCATCAAACTCAGTTTGTCAGGCTTAAAGGGCAAGTGAGTTTGCCTGCAGAGTCATCTCCCAGGCGCTTATTCTGTTTTTTTCCTTACCTCTTTAATTCACTGTGGCCCTAACTTATGTAAAGTATGAAAGAACTAAGCTGCTTTTTTTCCTCAAAGTACTAATCAGTTTTCTCAACAACAGTTGTTGAATTCCTTCCTACAGCCAAACTATGATGCCTCTCACATCACATATTAAAATTATTTCATGCCAACGGTTGGAAAAGACTACTTCTCTTCCAAATGACTGGAGTTGCTCCCAGCACTCAGTTTGGCTGCCTGTAAACTCCAGCTCCAAGGTGGCTTCTTCGGGTCTCTGAGGGCACCTGAACCCATATACTCATACCAACATGCGGACACATACAACATAATTAAAATCAAATCTTTAAAACTGTTTACCACAGATTATTGTTATAGTTCAATATTACATCTCCCTTTAATTATGATTTGGGGCTTGTGAGATAAAGGCACTGTCAAGCCTTATAACTTTTACATTAGAGCTCTGGGACTTACACGGCAGGAGCAAAGTTGTCCTCTGATTTCCACAAATGCACCATTGCAGGTGCATGAGTCCTTTCCAGTAAACATATAAACATAACTTTAAAACATACTTCAAATTATCCTACTTGGTTTGATTGGTGGGCAAATCTGGTTCCTTCTTGTTACTCTGTTTTAGAATTGTCTTTGATATTTCTGCCCAATATCTGAATCATTTTGTCACACTTCAATGCAATAGTCATTTGAATTTTTATTTACTAAAAACCCAGGGACGTACGTGGTGGTGCAGGTTTTTAATCCCAGCACTCAGGAGGCAGAGGCAGGCGAATCTCTTGAGTTCAAAGCCAGCCAGGGCGACACAGTGAGACTCTGTTTCAAGGAAAGATAACATATAAACAAACAAATGAGAAAAAGTGTTACCAGTTTGAGTCCATTCCTTTTAAATGGGATTGGATGAGAGATCTCTTGTGGTACCAACTTTGGCCATCTAAAGGAGAGAATGACTATTTGCACTAGCAGACTTTTGCCTAATTCACTGCAACATTGTAATAACGAAAAATAAAAGCCTAGCTTTGGCTGGCCAAAGGTTAGAAAAAGCCACACAAGCACCCTCCTGGTTCCTCAAACTGGCACGGCTGCTGTCAGGAATTGCCAATCTCGATCCTTGTTGTCGACGCGGTTGGCTCCAGGATGGAACCAGAATGAGGAGCTCAGTCCTAGGCAGGCTTGAATTTGTTATCAGGCTGGCCAAGGCGACCATGCTCTTCGGCCTCTACAGTTGTCCTGCCCAGGCGAGCGCGCGGACCTCTCCAGGGTGCCGGAGCTGCCGGACCCCGGGGTACGGAGACTAAGTTTCCGGGAGCAGCTTTCAACAGGACACCAGCCGGAAGTGTCCGTGTTGTGCCGGAAGAAGGTGCGTTCTTGGAGCAGCTGGTGCCGAGAGAAGTGGGACCGGCAAAGATGATTCAGGCGATTCTGGTTTTCAACAACCATGGGAAACCGCGGCTGGTCCGCTTCTACCAGCGTTTTGTGAGTGCGGCCCGACCCGTCACGCCCCTGCGGAGCACCGGAGCCATCCCTTTCCCATGGCCCACAGGAGCGCTCGGCAGCACCTCCGGCTCCGGCACCGTGCATGACCCACCCCCCTGCTACTCCCTCATCCTTCCTGGTCTCGGCTTTTCTGTGCTTTGTGACACTTTTCCTTGGGTCTTAGGGCCAGACGCAGTGCACAGTGTGCCTAATTGAGATCCTGGATGACAGAAGCTTCTGTCTTTAAGTTTTGTGGGGTTTTGTTTGGTTGGTTTTCTTTCTTTCTTTCTCTCTTTTTTAAAATTTTATGAGGGTAGTTTTGTGATGGTCCGGTCGTTGGGTTCTTTTAAGTTTATATTTTCTCAAGGGCGTGGAGAGAAGTTCTTTTCTGGGATCGCCTGCTTCAGCTTCAGCACTGGCTGGACTTATCAGGGTTGGGCTTTTTATCCTGTAAGGTTACAGAAAGTCTCTTTGAAAATTGGGGGGAAATGATATATTTACAAGATGCCCGTTGTAAATGGAGCACACCTCTAAGCTCAGAACTCGGGAGATGGAGGTGTGAGGATCAGGACTTTAAAGTCCTCAGATACACAGCTAGTTCTAAGCCAGCCTGAGCTACACCCATCCGTATCTCAAGAAACCAGATAATTAAATAAACGAATAAATGCCATCATGGGATGCCTCAGCAATGTTCAAGCAAATTTGAATTTTCTAGAAACATTTCCTTCAGGAAAATGCAAATGTCATTATTTGCTTCTTGTTCCCCAACATTTTATTCGTGGTTAGGTTTCAAAATATCTAACTCAGAGACTGGTTAAGCCCTAGAGGGAATGGAATCAGAAAACCTTCGGGCTTCAGCCCCATCTTCCTACAGGTTAAGAAATGTCTCTGGGCCCTTTATTCCTTTCTTATCATAACGGAAAAAATTTGCTTTTTAAGATAGGACTTTCCAACTACGTTTTTTAAAAGAGCACTTCATATAACTTCAATTTGTGCGTGTGTTTGTTTCTTCTATTTTCTAAGTGTTATTGAGCTATAAGTCACTATACAGCTACATAATGTATGCGGTTTGCTGGCATCTATCACAATTTGAGAACGTTTTTATCTCTACTAAAGAAACTTACTGTTAACAGTCAACTACCCTGTTAGCAGTCAACTACCCTGTCCCTAAGCAAGCACTTACCTACTTTCTCTTTGACTTACCAAGACATCCTCAAGTTTGTGTGTGTGTGTGTGTGTTTGTGTGTGTGTGTATTGTTTTTAAGCAGGATCTCATTATGTAGCTCAGGCTGTCCAAGAACTGGAGATCCTTCTGCTCAATTGGGCCTGGTGGGCACATGTCTATAATCACAGCACTTGGGAAACTGAGGCAGGAGGATTGTGAGTTCAAGACCAACCTTGGCTACATAGTGAAGACATAAGCAACAAAAAGAAAACCCAATCAACCAACCACTAAAAGAGGAGAGATTCTACCACAGCCCTCCACATCCTGGAATTACAGGCATGTGCCACTGTGCTCTGCCAGTCGTTCATGTTTTCCATTAATTGCTCTGAACATACATGGGTTGAGTGTTTGTACGGACATTTCTTTTTATTTCCCCTTACTTTATATGTAGTAGAATCATTAGGCCACACAATAAGTATGCAAGTAAACATTTTAGGAAACTGGTAGGTGTTTTCCCAGTGGTTGTACCCTTTCATATTGCTATCAACAATGTATCAGCATTCCAATTTCATCATGTCTCCTCCAATGTTTATCTCTTTTGTTTGTTTTTGTTTTCTGAACTAGGAAGTGAATTCAGAGCATCCCTTATTCTAGGCAATCCTCGACCACTGAGCTACATAAGCCTAGCCACGTTGTCTTTAATTAAAGACATTTTAGTGGATGAAGATGGATCTCCTTTTTAAATGGTTTTGATGTCTGTTTCCATAGTGACTAAGGACGCTGAGCACCTGCCTTGTGCATATTGGCTGTTTGTGTATCTCTGAAGATTATGGAATTGTTTAAAAACTGCTTGAGTGAGACTCCCTTGAAAATTGCAGTGTAGTAAAAAGATAGGACGTGTTGTTAAAGTAACTGGGGCATGTAAGCAGTTGCCAGTTTGCCTTTTTATTGAGCTAGGAGTTAGTTGGCCTCGTTGTTTGATACCACCACCCCATCCCCACTTTTTGCCAGTTCTACCTATAGGTAGATAAAGGGCTTTAGTTTAAAAGATGTTTTGTCAGTTTAAATAAGTGCTGATGCTTCACGTGCTTTGTATTTCTGAGACAATAGAGTTAATCTTTGACAGCATTCTAGCAAATGTGAGCTTGGTGTGTTGTTCACATGGAAACCAGAAAGATAATGATTGATTTTTTCCAGTTTGTGGGCCAGTGATTAGCGAGTTTGCATTCATGCATTCAGTAGATACTGAGAGGTTTTCAGAGCCCACACTGAGCCAGTCATTTCCTCGCAGTGATTAGTTCCCTGTTTTGTGTATGTGTGTGTGTGTCCCCTTTGCCCCCCTTAATAGCTTTTAAAGAACTGACCATTTGAAAGCTAAGTCCAGTGGTGTAGAACAAAAGGGATTAAGTTTTTTTAAGTGTGTTTTTCTGGTTTAAGGAAGATTCAAGGTGATCATTTTTCTTATGCTGTGCAGTCCAGAGTGTAGTCCCCAGACCTGAAGCACTGCTGTTTGTGGGAGCTTGATAGAGCAACAGTCTCTGTCGGGTCCCAGCCCAGGCAGATTAAAGCGGAAACCACATCATCACATTTAAACCTCATCACACAGCACCATGTGAGAAGACTGACCAGAGGGTTTACATTATTCATAGATTTATTTATTGTAAGTGTATGAGTGTTTTGTCTGCATGTATGTGTGCACCACATGTGTACCTGGTACCCATGGAGGTTAGAAAATGACGTTAGATCCCTTGGAACTGGATCTATTGATGATTGTCAGCCATCACTTGGCTACTGGGAATTGAGCCTGGGTCCTCTGTAGGAGCAAAAATCCTCTTAATGGCTGAACCAATTCTCCAGTTCTAGAGAGGTTTATTGTTGTTGTTTGTTTTCCAAGACATGGTTTCTCTTTGTGGCCCTGTCTGTTTTGGAACTCACTGTAGACCAGGCTGGCCTCGAAATTACAGAAATCCACCTGCCTGTCTCCCAAGCACTGGGATTAAAGGCGTGCACCATCATTACTGGGTTCTGATCTAGAGTTTTTAACTACCTCTGTTTTCCCAGTAATCCTCTGTGAGTAAAACATCATCTTGTATGTAGTACTGATATTAAAGTAAAAATGACAACTTTATCGTTTGAGACAGGTGCATGATTACATCCTTACCTTCATACAATTCTGGAACTTTGAGAGTTGGTAAATACCCAGTATTGATGTCACTCAGAGGTTTGGGGTCAGATTAAAAAAAAGAATTGAGGATCTTTCTGCGATTATAGATTTCGATTCCTTATTTGACCCTGAGCTTGCCTGTAAGATATAAAGACTTGTGACTGAAGTACCTAGGTAAATAAGCCCACATTAATCGCAGTAGCCTTGTTTTTTCCCATTTACTCTCTGCCTTCTGTGTGCTTACGCATGAGCTTTTCCAGTTGTGCCCCATGTAGAACTCCTTCCTTCTTTATTTATTGATTGGTTGGTTGATTGATTGTACATTGGTGTGAGAGTGTCAGATCCCCTGGAACTGGAGTTACAGGCAGTTGTGAGCCTCCATGTGGGTGCTTGGAATTGAACCTGGGTCCTCTGAAAGAGCACCCAGTGCTCTTCATTGCCGATCTCTCTAGCCCAGAGTCCCTTCTTTACATATCTGTTCTTATTGATTGGTACATGGTTTCCTCACCTGCCTCTTCTTTTTCTTGCTGTTGTTTTCTTGTTGTTCCATAGCCAGAAGAAATTCAACAGCAGATTGTTCGAGAGACGTTCCATCTGGTCCTCAAGCGAGATGACAACATCTGTAACTTCTTAGAAGGTGGAAGGTAAACCATCAGCTTCAGGTGGCCATCTCTCCTACTCCCCTAGCTCCACTTTGGGTGGCCTTTGTTGTAGTCATTTCTTCTAGTACACACAGGGGTCACTGGACCTGGTGCAGCATAGCCTATTCTTTTGTTTGGTGGTTTTTTTTTCGGGGGGGTGGGGCGGGGTTTGAACACAACTAGGTTTATCTGTATAGCCCAGACTGGCCCTGTACTCAGAAGTCTGCTTGCCTCCTACAGCTAGGATTAAAGGTGTGTACCACTAATCAGACCCATGTAACCTGTTCTTAGCATGAGCTGCTCAGGGAGACACCTGGTTCTTTGGGAAACACTTGGACTGAGCTTCAGCTATCACTGAATTTTTTCTTTCTCCTTTTAATTATTTAGTTATTTTTATTTTATGTGTATTGGTGTTTTACCTATGTGTATGTCTCTGTGAGGGTGTCAGATCCCCTGGAACTGGAGTTACAAACAGTTGTGAGTTGCCATGTGAGTGCTGGGAATTGAACCTGAGTCCTCTGGCAGAGCAGACAGTGCTCGTAACCACTGAGCCATCTCTGCAGCCCCTGGTCATCACTCTGATGTATGGTCACTGGCAGGATAGGCAAGAGAAAGGTAAAGGTGGAGTAAAGGGCCTCAAGTTCTTCTTCCACACTCAGTATTCAGCCATTCATGTGGAATGCCTGCTCTTTTTTGTTGGGCCCATTTCCATTCTTTGGTGCATGGTGTCTTTGAGAAGTTTACCTAAGATTTGGGTTCTCAACTGCTACTACTGTCTTCCTTCCACAGTTTGATCGGTGGCTCTGACTACAAACTGATTTACCGGCACTATGCTACCCTCTACTTTGTGTTTTGTGTGGATTCATCAGAGAGTGAACTTGGGATCTTGGACCTCATCCAGGTACGTGTAGGCATAGACTAATGGCAACAACTTTCTGAGTTTGTGTGGGGGTGGGGGTCTTTTAGTAACCATCCTCTGGGTTCTTTTTTCAGTCTCATTGGTGTCTATAAGAGTTACCAGGCGTTGGAGGGATGGCTCAGCAGTTAAGAGCACTGGCTGCTCTTCTAGAGGTCCTGAGTTCAATTCCAAGCAACCACATAGTGGCTCACAACCATCTATAATGAGATCTAGTGCCTTTTTCTGTCCTACAGGCATGTATGCATGCAGGCAGAATGTATACATAAAATCTTTAAAAAAAAAAAAAAAGAAGAAGAAGAAGAAGAGTTGCTAGATGTCCAGCAGGTGGTGCTCTGGGAAAAGGAAAGCGCCTGAGCAACCTTCCAGGACTTAACTGCTGAATACTGGTTTCCACCCAGCCCTCACACTGTACTTGGTTATTGATGTTTTGAATTTTCTTTCAGCTCTGAAATCAAATTACATTTAAGAATTTATATTTTCTGTGTGCAAGACACATGCAGATACTGTGGAGGCCAGCAGTTGACACTCAGTGCCTTCCTTAATTGTTTTCCACCTTATTGTTTGAGATAAGAGTCTTTCACGGGCACAGTGGTGGCACATGCCTTTAATCTCAGCACTTGGGAGGCAGAGGCAGGTGGATTTCTGAGTTCGAGGCCAGCCTGGTCTACAGAGTGAGTTCCAGGACAGCCTGGGCTATACAGAGAAACCCTGTCACGAAAACCAAAAAAAAAAAAAAAAAAAAAAAAAGTCTTTCACTGGACCTGGAGCCACTGAACTGATGCTGCTGAGACAGACTTGCCAGCCGATCCCGGGCATCATGAAGTCCTTATCTCCCCAGTGTCAGGGTTTGCCTCACAGGCTTTTTTGGGGGGTTCTGGGAGAGCAAGCTCACATCCTTATGTTTGTGCAGCAAGCACTGTACAGACGAAACCATCTCCCCAGTCCTAAGTAGTTACATATTTTATTTTTACTTTCAGTGGCGGCCTAAAGCCAGGGGTGGAACATCCACAGTGCCTTCTTTCCTAGTTCACTCTCATAACCAGTTTCAAGAGCCGGGGTCCTCTTAAGGGGAGTCTAAAGGTGCACAAGAAAACAGAAGCACCTCTTACAAAGCAGAGTGGAAGTTAACAGGTGGCGCAATCCCAGTCCTCAGGAGGCCAAGGCAGGGGTATGATGGGGAGAATAAAGGCAGGGGTATTACGGGGAGCCCTTGGGTGCCTTTTGTGAGCTCTCAGTCTTGAAGATGAATGAGTTTTTAAACAGACTAAGAACAGAACTGCATGGGACAAGTCTGCTGAATTTGAAAGAAAAAACAACAGGACTTACATTGCTGGAAATCTCAGGAGCTACCAGATGGGGGAATGGAGAAGATATCAGAAAATTGGGCACCAGCCCTTCTGCATAGAAGGGGTGAACAGCTGGAGACCCTATCTCAAACAAGATAGTGAGGACTAACACTTGAGGTTACCCTCTGACCTCTACATGAAAGTCATGTTTTTTGAGTTTCAGGTCAAGAAAACATTGAACTTCCTGTTTCCACAAAAAAGCTAGAAATTTCATAGTTAAAGGAAGTATTAAAGGCTGGGCAGTGGCGCACGCCTTTAATCCCAGCACTTGGGAGGCAGGCAGATTTCTGAGTTTGAGGCCAGCCTGGTCTACAGAGTGAGTTCCAGGACAGCCTGGGCTATACAGAGAAACCGTCTCGAAAAACCAAACCAAACCAACCAAACAAACAAACAAAAAAAAAACAAAAACAACAACAACAAAAAAAGGAAAGTATTAAATAGCGACTAAGGATAGTATTTGAAAATTCACCTATTATTGAGATAAAATTACACAGTTGGACCAGCTGTAGTGGTGCGTGCCTTTAATCCCAGCACCCTGGGAAGTGGAGGGAGGAGAATCATTGCCAAGCCTAGGGCTCTACCTGGTCTACGTAGTGAGTTCCTGCCAGCTCAATAGACCATTGAGGGTCCAGTGAGACCCTGTCTAAAGACAGAACAACAACAACAAACAAATGTTGTAAAATCATAACAGAAAAACATAAAGTAATATTTGGAGTAAATACAGCTTTGCCTTGTTGGGAGGTCAGGTAGAGACAACAGCAGCCTCAAAGATGGACTCAGCGGATTAGATTGGGAAGCAGGTGCAGTTTCTTCAGGGGGCCTTCAAGAGCCCAGGGAAGGGAAACTCAGGGACAGTAAAGTACCAAGTGTGGTGTGTGTGTGTGAGCACAGTACAGACAGTAAATGAGGAAAGCAACAATAGCTCAGATCCCACCATTTACTTTTTTTGTTTTTGTTTTTCAAGACGGGGTTTCTCTGTGTAGCCCTGGCTGTCCTGGAACTCACTCTGTAGACCAGTCTGGCCTCAAACTCAGAAATCCGCCTGCCTCTGCCTCCCAAGTGCTGGGATTAAAGGCGTGCGCCACCACTGCCCGGCGCCACCATTTACTTTTTTTTTTTTTTTTTTTTAAAGATTTATTTATTTATATGAGTACACTGTTGCTATCTTCAGACACACCAGAAGAGGGCATTGGATCCCATTACAGATGGTTGTGAGCCACCATGTGGTTGCTGGGAATTGAACTCAGGACCTCTGGAAAAGCATTCAGTGCTTTTAGCCGCTGAGCCATCTCTCCAGCCCAAACTTTTTTTTTTTTTTTTTTTTTTTCCCCACGAGACGCAGGAAACGGGACGGGACTCGAACCCGCTCACCAAGAGACGGTGCGCCCTCTGCGGGCGGGCGCCTTAAGGGCCGAGCCACCGGCGGTTCGCTCCCACCATTTACTTTTAAAACCATTTTATTATAAGTGTCTATATTTAATCACAGTGTGAGTGCTCTAGTGTCGGTTTAGAGGTCTTGTCTTATTAGGGTTTCTACGGCTGTGATAAAACACTATGGCCAAAATCTGCTTGTGGAGGGAACGGTTTATTTCAGCTTGCACTTCCACATCACAGTCCATTACTGAGGGAAGTCAGGACAGAAGCTCTCGCTGGGCAGAAACCTGGAGGCTGGAGCTGACGCAGAGGCCATGGAGGACTGCAACTTACTGGCTTGTTCTCTATGGCTTGCCTTTTTATGTCATTCAAGATCACAAGCCCAGGAGTGGTACTACCCACAGAGAGTGAGATGGGTCTTCCCTCTTGCCCACAGGCCAATGTGGTAACTAGGTAGTGTCGAGTTGACATAAAACTAGGCAGCATGAGGTCAGACTTACCTTGTTGGAGGCAGTTCTCTCCCTGTACCTTGTGAGTCCTGGAGATGAAGCTCACTTTGTCAGACGTTACCCACGCTATCCTGCTGGCCTGCGCTTTTGTTTTGTACTATCACAGTATTTGAATGCCTGAGGTTTCATGACAAATTCCCATACACAGTAAGAAAAAGCAGTCTTTGTTATTGACATTTTCTCAGAGTGTTTTTTAATGTTTTCCAGAAAAAAGTTGATTTGATATATGTAAGTGAAGAAATTTCCAATTTAGTAAAATGTCCCAGTACTAATGGACTTGAGTTGTCAGGTTGTAGGGATTCATCATTAAGCAGTATTAGTGGTGATTGAAAACTCTCATATTTACCTGCAATTCTGTTTGTTTTTGTTTCTTTAAGACAGGGTTTTTCTGTATAGCCCTGGATGTCCTAGAACTTGAATTGTAGATCAGACTAGCCTCAAATTTAGAGATAGCCTGACTGTGCCTCCCAAATGCTGGGATTCGAGGTGTGTGCCACCACGGCCTGGCTTTAACTGCTATTTTTAAACAACAACAACAAAAAAAACCTGTATTACTTAAAAATACAAAGAGTTATAAATAGTGCCACTATGAACTGTCTGTGTCTGTTTTTGGTATTATATCTGCATGTCTTTCTGCAAGGTATACACCTGAGGAGTGCAGTTGCTAGGTCCTAGAGTATTAATACTTAATAGCCAGCCATTTTCCAGTGTTTGTTTTTCAATAGAAACCATGTACCAGTTATCAGTCCCAGGTCAGGATGTCAGACACTTTTGCCATTGAATCTTGATATCAACATCATCAAGGAAAAAGTTGGGCTCTGGATGGAATAACAGTTTGCCAACTAACAGGCAGAAATTGGTACCAGGATGTGGGGTATTGCTGTGGCAGCCCCAGCCATGTGCTTTTGGGAAGACTGTGGTGGCATTTGAGATTTGGGCTGGAAAAGCCATAGAGTGCTCAGAGCTCAGGCTTGTTCTGTGGGAGCTTGGAAGATAAGAATGTTGAGAGGTGCAGATGATAGAGGCCTAGCTTGTGAAATTTCAGAGGAAGGAAAGACTGTCAAGGCCATTTTTATGCTATTTTGAAGTAAGTATCTGTTTTTAGTTAACTGGGATGAAGAAGCACCACTGATGTGAAACCTTTGCTTTGCTAGTGTTGGAATCAAGCTCACGTCTAATGCTGACATCTAACAGCTAGGGCAAATGATGTTAGCCAGATGGGGCTAAGAAATCAGCACTACTTAAGAAGAGACAACAAGTGTCCCTGAGGTGAAATCTTTTGAGAAGTGTTTTTTTTTTTTTTTGTTTTTTTTTTGTTTTTGTTTTTTGTTTTTTTCAGGATCAGCGTACACAAACTGTGATCCAAAGGGGGCTGAGGTGAATCTTATGTTAGTAGTCTTGGTAATGACTAAGAGTCATCTAGGTGGTACTGGCTTTGGGGGCATGAAGGAGTTATGGAGAACATCTGAGGTTTGGCACCAGGAGAGGATAGAAGAGACTGTTGTTGAGGGTGCAATTAAAATCCCAGAATTGAGGGCGTCATGGAGAGAAGCTAAGGCTTGGCACCATGTGGTAGGGTCACATTTCCTTATTGGTGAAGGTATAGCCCACTTGCAAAGACCCTAGCATTTTTGAAATGCCAGCACCATGGGATGGCCATCAAAGAACAGCAGCAGCTGTGAGGGGAGCTGGCTTGAACCTAGGAGACAAGCTGTGTGTGCTGCTGAGGGCAGAGCTGGAGAAGTGGTGCAGGCCCTTTGGAGCCCAGAGAATCATGGGAGAGTCCCAGACATCAGACACTAAACTTTTTACACTGTTAAATTTTGGTTGTGGTTTAGTCTGATTGTGGTTGTGCTCTGGCCCTTCCTTTTTGAAATAAGAATGTAAGTTATTTTTTGTTGTTGTTGTTTTACAGGAGCCCACAGTTAAAAGACTGGCATTTTAGAGAGGCTTTGGGTATTTTAGAGAAATTTTGAAGAAAGCTGAATGTTTTAAAGACACTGAACTTTTAAAGTGTTTGAATTTTTAAGACTGTGGGACTTTTAAAAGTTAAAATGTTGGAGAAATGGCTCAGAAAAAGGAAGCTTCAATTGAGAAGATGCCCCCATCAGATTGGCCTCTGCATCAGAAGGACTAGGGTGTGTGCCAGGCTTGCCCCTTTCCACTCACATGTGGCATCTGTAACACAGTGACTGATGTGCTTTTCATCTGTTTCTTCTTATTCCTTAGGTGTTTGTGGAGACTCTGGATAAGTGTTTTGAAAATGTCTGTGAGTTGGACTTGATCTTCCATATGGATAAGGTATGTCCTCTCCCAGAACTGCCAGTTAGGACATCTCCAGCCACTGGGCACCGTCCTGTTCTTTCACTGGCTCTGTTGTTCTGACCTAGTTCTAGAGTCTGTTTTAATTAATTAGTCAATTAATTTAGCAGTACTGAGAGTTGAGTCCAGGGCCTCCCACATGCTAACCAGCTACTCTACCATGATCCATACATCAAGTGTGAACCTGTTTTATCTAGTGAGTTGAATAGTTCTGAGAGGCCAGTGAGATGGCTCCGTAGGTAAGGGAGCTGCTTGTCAAGCTTTGATGTCCTGAGTTGAATCCACAGAATCCACATGGTAAAAGGAGAAAATTGACTACTGCAGATTGTCCTCTCATCTCCACACATGCTCTGTGATGGCGTGTGTGTGTGTGTGTGCCCTGCCCCAGAAAAAAACAGATAAAGCAAGCATGTTTTTATCCATCTACTTACTTGTTTGTTAGTTGATTTTGTTGTTTGTTTGTTTGTTTTTGAGACAGGGTTTCTCTGTGTCCTTAATCTGGCTGGTTTTGAACTCAGAGAAGCACCTGCCTCTGCTTGGTGTAAAGGTGTACACCACCACGTCTGGCTTTTCATAAATATGTTTTAAAGTGTTAGATGTTAAATAGTTTTGAGAGTTTTTCCTAATTGTAATGTGTTTGTTTTTGTTGTTGTTGGCTTTTGTTTTCTTTCTATTTTTTTAAGATATATTTATTTTATGTATATGAGTGTTCTTTCTTCATACACACTACAAGAGAGCATCAGATCCCATTACAGATGGTTGTGAACCACTGTGTGGTTGCTGGGAATTGAAATCAGGACCTCTGGAAGAGCAGCCAGTGCTCTTAACTGCTGAGCCATCTCTCTAGCCTGTATATGGGTGTTATGTCTGTATGTATGTTTGTGCAACAAGTGTGTACCTGATACCCCCAGAGACAAGCATTTTACTGGATCCTCGGGGACTGGAGTTACAGAGATTGTAAGCTGCTGTGTGGGTGCTGGAAATTGAACCCAGATCCTTAAAAGAGCAACCAGTGCTCTTACCTGCTGAGCCATCCCTCTAGCACTGGTGTACTTTGGTTTTTGTTGTTGTTGTTGTTTGTGCTAAAATCTATTAGTTGCTTTGTCACACAGAGATTATCACTGGGCCTGTTCTTCCTGGTTGTTGGTTCTTTCACAGGCAGACTTCTTAGTATATGGTAGCTATGACATAAAATAAGTGGCTATATATCTAAAACTGAAATTTTTATGTTGGTTATGGAATGAATTTCCTAGACATAGACTGATAGTAGGGAAGCTTTGGAATGATGTGAACTCAGGAACTTTGACAAATAAAAGTTGTATCTTAGGGGGCTGTAGGACTTGGTGGTGAAGAGTGCACATTTCAGTCAGGCATAGTGGTGCATGTTTTAATCCCAGGATTGGGGAGGCAGAGGCATGTGGATTTCTGTGAGTTTGAGGCCAGCCAGGTTTACAGAGTTGAGTTCCAGGACACCCATGGCAGTTACACAGAAAAATCCTGTCTCGAAAAAATAATACAAAACAAAACAAAATGAAAAAAGGAGTGCATACTGCTGTTGCAGAAGACCCAGGCTGCTTTACCTATATGGTTGCTCAGAACCCGTCTTTAACTCCAGTCAGGAGATCTGATGCCCTCTCCTGGCCTCTGTAGATACCCAGAATGCATGTGGTATACAGACATACAGGCAAAAAACCTCATGCACATAAAATAAAAATAAATCTTAAAAAACAAAATAAAATTTTATATCTCTGCTGAGGAGCAGTGTAGTGACTAATACATCTGTAACACCATTTGAGATCAGATGCAAGATACTCTCAGGAAAGCACACTCAGAATTGAAGTGGACCCAAGTAATGTTCTCAGTTTTGTTTTGTTAGCATAACTGTGATGAGGCCTGAGTCCTTGTGTGCCAAGTTAAACAGGAGACAACTCATAGGAGTGCTCTTCTGTCCAGCTGGCACATGTGGCCCTCAGTGCTATTCTCTGGTGAATCAGCCAGTGACCTTCCAGTGATCCATAGCTTTTGGAAGGAGTTGTATGTGTGTTGTTTTTAATATTCATTCACTTATTATTTATTTAATTTATGCATATGGGTATTTTGCCATATGTATGTTTGTTTGTAAGCTATGCGTATACAGTGTCCATAGAGGTCAAAAAGGGTGTAGGCTCTCTTGCAACTGGAGTTACAGGATGGTTGTAATCCAGCATGTGGGTGCTGGGAATCAAGCCTGGATCCTCTAGAAGAGCAGCCAGTATTCTGAACTACTGGGCCATATCTCCAGCCCCCCAAATTGCCCATTGTTATGGCATAATTTTTATTAGTTTATTATGACAGCAAGAGTTTCTACACTTATTGCTGCTAGCATTACATGCTAAGCTGTTTTTGGTCGTTTTCCAGTGGCTTCTTTTCTCTTCCTTCTGTTTGTGCCAGGGTTTAAATAGGAGAATTGCATGAGAGGCAAGAGGTAGACATGATTAAGCAGTCCTAGTCAAGGCTTGTTTTTCTTCGCCTGTCTCTGACTGTCACAGCCTGGTGCAGGAGAATTTCTTCCTTTCAGACAACTTGAGACTGACAGCGTCACGAGGCTCAGGGCACAGTGGTGCCTTTGTGGTGTCAGCCTCCCCTGTTATCTGAAAGACCTTTAAACCTCAGGCACCTCTTAGCTCTTCTCTTTGCATGCGCCAGTGGTTGTTGTTCACCAGTGTTGTTGTTAAGGATGTTGCCATCTTGTGATTTATACCAAGGAGAGCACTTCCCCTACGTACTATCTGGGGGACATTGAAAATATGAAATTGAGTTGTCTTTGTAGGCCTAACTATTGTTACTTTAAAAGGGATAGGTTTTTGTTGTTGTTGTTTGTTTTTGTTCTTTGAGACTACATATCTAACTTTGTGGCCACAGCATGTTTATAGAAGTCAGAGATAAACCTGTGGAGTCGGTCAGTTCTCTCTACTGTGGGGGCCTAGGTCATTAGGCTTGGCAGCAGGTGCCTCTACCTACTGAGCTATCTTGACACCCTGATCATTTTTTTTTTTTAACTATAAAAAACTAGGTGTTATTGGGGTTACTATGTGATAGACAGAGTGGGTTCCTTTGCAGGTGCTAGCTGTTTGTTTGCAAATACGGGCATGACATTTCAATGTCTCAGCAGAGATTAAAAGATTGGTGTTTCTGGAGAAAGGAATTTCTTAATTGACAGAAAAGAAGACACAGCTCTCTCATCTTTTGTGGTCTCTGTTGTATTAGGGGTGGTCTGCTGAAGTGACCATCCTCACTTCTCTCACAGTGAGCTCTCTTTTTAAAAATGATTGATTTCTTTTTATTTTATGTGCATTGGTGTTTTGCCTGCCTGTATGTCTATGTGAGGGTGTCAGATTCACTGGAACCGCACTTACAGACAGTTGTGAGCTGACATGTGGGTGCTGGGAATTGGACCTGTGTTCTCTGGAAAAGCAGCCTTACTCTTAACCTCTGAGCCACCTCTCTAGCCTGAGAGCTCTCTTTTTATCAGAAGCCTGTAAGTACGGCAGTGTCAGTGGTGAGCAACACAGAGTAGGCATAGGCAGTCTGTCTGAGTGCTAGATGTTCATAGACATTATTTGCAAAGACCACCTGCCCAGTACTTGATCCCTTGGGAACCTGTGAGATGGAAGACCTGGAAGAGCCAGTTGGTCTTGTGAAAGATAGAGCATGGGGAAGTGGGTGTCTCTGGTTCAAACTGCTTCGTCCAAGCAGTGTAGCGTGTACTTCTAAGGCAGCTTTCTGAATCGCAGTGTGCTGCTCATGACTGACTGTCTTTGTTTGGTTGTAAGAATTTTCTGTTTTTCTGTAAGTAGCACCACTGTGCCTGGCTCTTCATATAAGATCACCCCCACTCTCCCCGACCCTTGCAACTCCACTCTTTTCTCTCTTTAGACAACAAACAGGCAAACAAAACAAAACAAAACCCATCCATATACTTAAAATCTATAAAAACACAAAATCAAAAATCATAACATAAAAGCAAAAAACCAGTAAGGTTAAAAATGCCCAAATAAAGCATTATGAGACAATAAAAGTTCCAAAAATACCATTGAGTTCATTTTCTGTTGGCCATCTCCTGCTGGGTCTGAGACCTGCCCTTAAGTGTAATTTGTTTAAATTAAAAAAAAAAAAAGATTTTTAACTTGAATTGCATTAAGTTCATTACATATTTGAAGGTAATTTACATTTTTATAATATAAACTGTATCCATAGTATATCTTCACAAAGTATTCAAGACTGGCTGTCCTAGAACTTTCTATATAGCCTCTTACGTAGATGGCTTTAAATCTGTAGTAATCCTCCTGCATCAGCCTCAGACGTTTAGGATTATAGACATGAGCTACCATTTCTTTAATCTGTCAACTAGCATTTATGGTTTTGCATTTTGTTAAATTTTTATCTTAGATATCTACCTTTATGTATATGGTGTTTAGAATATTCATGTATTGTTGTTATCTAAAATTCACTTTATTTTAATATGTTTATACCAAGACCAACAGTTATATTAAACTCTTAGGAATTCTTTTATATGTAGACATTTTGTTACTTTCTTTCTAGTGTTTTACTCTTTATGGTTTTCTGCCTGCACTCTGCTGCCCAGGATCTCTAGGGCTGTGGAGGCTAGAATTGGGGTAACTGGCATCAGGTCTGGGTGGCTGGTTTCCAAAGTACCTCACGCTGTTGCTGTGAAGCACGGCGTTTGCTGTGGGCCTTTTGTAAACATTCTTAATCAGGTGAAGGGTTGTCCTTGCTCTTCCTAATGGCTGGGGGGTTCTGGTCATAAAAGGATATCAGGATTTGTCAGAAGCCCTTCTTCCTCTGTCTCCTGGGTGCCTTTTGGCCTCAGCCGTCTAATGCATTTTAAACATCTGTGAGGATGTCTGCTCAACCAGAAACGTGATTCCAGCTCTGTTTTATTGGGCATGGCTTTTAGAAGGAAGTAAGTGGTCATAAAAATGCTGCCCTTTCTCATATGTCTTATCTTCTCGTCAGTTCCATAAAACATCTTGCTGCAGCAGCAGATTTCTTTTACTGTTCATACAACTGTTTATTTTTAGCCGTGGGTTGGTACTGGGAAATGACTGCTCATATCTATTTGTTGCTGAAATCGATGGTAAAAGGAATCAGAATCCTGACTTAGTCACCCTTAGACTGCCTGAAGGTGTTTCCCAGTAAGCGACTTCACTTTCCTTGCATGTCAGGCTGGCTATCCTCACCTTCACAAAGCATTTGCCATCTCAGGTGTGTTTTGATAGTCAGCTGTTTTGTATAACTTATGTAGGCAAAAGGCCTATCTGAAACAGCAAGCTTATCACTGAATTCCATGCTTCTTAATGGAAGAATCTTCCCTTAATTTGAGGCTAGCAGCTCCTGGTGGTAGATTTTGCAGGTCTTCATCATTGCTGGCCCTGGTGGCTGCTCTGCCACCTTAATGCTCATGGGGCTTAGAGCAGCAGACCAGGCTAGACCACATTTGACTGAATTTCTAATACTTTTGAAATTTTTCCAATCTTGGCATTTGTTTTGTTTACTTTGAGAAAAGGTCTCATGTAGCATAGGCTGGCCTTGGACTTACTGTGTAGCTGAGGCTAAACTGGTAGGTCCTCCTCCCTCCCCACTCCAAGTGTTGGACTTACAAGCACATGCCACCACACCCTTCTTTAATCTTGGAGTTTCATTTTCAGACTTCTAAATTGTTTTTATCAAATCTCATTTATTTTATTGCCTCTATCGTCATACCTCCGTATTTTTGTTCTTGTGTTGAGGAGACTTTGTTCCATCCCATTTCCTGTCTCTTCCTGAAGTATGCCATAATCTTGCATTTTCAATTGGTGTGCTTTTTATCCTTCTCATATTTACACATCCCTAGCTGTGTCACTGTGATGTCACTACATGAGTCACTGCCTCACAGAGGAGCCTTTCTGCGACACTGCCCCCTCTGCTTGTAACTACATTTTTGTCATTTTGTTCAAGGCAAAGTTTTTCTCCTTCCTTCCCTTCCTTGCTTTGTCCTTCCCCTCCTTTCTCTCCCCCTCTTTCTTTTACTCTAGTGCAGGACAAGAACTCAAGGCCCTGCGCACGCAAGGTGAGTATACTGCTGAGTCACACCCCCGCACCAAGGTACAGTTCTTGGATGAGGCAGACCTACACCCATCTTCCATTTTTACTTTATCTCTTCCCCACCACCTGTTTTTTACACATACCCTCTATTCTTAGGGGAGATCCTGATCTCCAGATCTTGTAGCCATTTCTTGGCCATCACTTTCTTCTTTTTTTAAAAGATTTTTTAAAAGATTTATTTGTTTATTTATTTTTGCCTATATGTATGTATGGCTGTGTTGAGGGATCCCCTTGAACTGGTGTTACAGACAGTTGTGAGCTGTCATGTAGGTGCTGGGAATTGAACCTGGATCCTCTAGAAGAGCAGCCAGTGCTCTTAGCTGCTGAGCCATCTCTCCAGCTCTGACCGTCACCTTTTTTAATGTCTCTGTAGTACCTGGTGCTGTGAGCTTTGTATCGGGACAGCTCTAACCTTCGGTTGTTACCTCAGAATCTTCCTGAGTTCTCACCTGTTCTCTCCCCTCTTTCAGAGATTCAGCTATATTTTGTACTTATTTTATGTACTTTAAATTACCATATTCCTCCTCTTCCTCCTCCTCTTCCTCTTCCTTCTGTTTTGGAAACAGGTTGTCACTTTGTAGCTTTGGCTGGCCTGCAACAGCTTTATGTAGACCAGGTTGGCCTCCAACTCACTGCCTCTGCTGAGATTAAAGGCATGTGCTACCACTCAGGAAAACTACTAGTCTTGAAGGTAATTCTCAAATTGGGCTACTTTTGATGTCCTGTTTGTGACAGGACTTCATGTAGCTCATGCTGGCCTCAAATTTCCTATGTAACCAAATAGGATCCAGTTCTGAGAGGTAGCCATTTATTCTCTAAACACATCTGGAATATATCTTTGCAGAGGCAGTTGATTCCGAAGTGCTATCAGCAATCCATAAACATAGCTCAGCATCCTAAGTATTGGCATTGTGGTAATTGAATTTCCTTTGTGGAAAACTGAGTGGATGGCTTAGCATCCTCATCTGCAGCCTCTCAACAGCAAATCGGGTATTGGACTCCAACTGGGTCTTCAGGATTGTATTATCAGACAGTTCACTGGCTTCGTCAAGGGGCTAGAGCAGTGGCTCTCAGACGTCCTAATGCTGTGTCCCTTTAATACAGTTTCTCATGTTGTACTGACCCCTTATATTTTTGTTGCAACTTCATAACTGTGACCCCTATGAAAGGGTTGTTTGACGTCAAAGGGATCGTGACCTACAGGTTGAGGACCACAGGGTGAGATGGCTCCTTTAGTCTATGATGGCCTCTCAATAGGGTTGGCCCATGTGCTGCTGGGTGGGGCTGAGCACAGGAAAGCTGCCAAGTAGATAGCTGAAAACGCTGAGTGTTCGAGGTTGAACTTCTGAAGTATAAGGTGACAGGCTTATAAACAGTGAAAACGGGTCATGCTTGTCAAATGCCCTGGGAACAGATCAGCAACAGCAGGGCTTGACAGCACCTTTTACATCTTAGTGACATCTCTGAAGCAGGTATTCTGCCTTGTTTGCTTGGTCTCTGGAAACAAAAGAAGAGTGAGAAATACCTATCTTTGTGTTAGTTTACTGAGGAATTAGATAGACTGTTTGGGCTTAAGTTCTCACAGTAGGCGCAAGCTGGCACATTTGACTGTCTCTGGCCATCTTTTCTTATCTGGATGTGCCCAAGAGTAGGGAAGCAGGTCCAGCCTGTTGTCTCATTGCATCCCCAGCCCTTATCTACTGATGTGTCCAGAGCAGGGAGTTTTGCTTAAAGAATGAGGAGGGCATTCAGGATGCATTATGTAGGCTAGGGCTGAGGGTCAGTGCAATAGCAGTTTCATTGTCAGAGGTCCACGTGCCTTCTGTCCATCTTTGCCCCCATTTCTCAGTGTTGGCTTCTCTGCTCAAGAGAAGTATCTCATTCTATCACGACAGTGGACAGGTTTGTGAAAAGGATTTTTTTTTTTTTTTTTTTTTTTTTTTTTTTTTTTTTTTTAGCTTTCAAAGCCTGTAGAGTATGTTTAAAAAGAAGCAGAGGTGGGAATGGGGAGCCATGATCTGTCCAAATTATACCTGATGTCTATCCCCACCAGTGTAGGTTTCTCTTTTAATAAACCTTTCACTCCTAAGCGCCCAGTCTCATTGGCTGCCAGCTGTTGAAATCACATACACACAGCCTCTTTGGTTTGTTTAGTTATTCCTTATTAGAAGCTAAGGGCAACTAGGTAGCTAACCCTGTACACAGAACAGCAACATCTGACCTTTTAGAGCAATCTATTTGGAATCTAGCCTTTTCAAGAACATTCAGAATTTATAAGAAGTGTGAAGGGAGCCAGGTGTTGTGACACCCTATAACCCCAGCACTTGGGTAGCTAAGACAGGTGCTCACAATCAAAGCCAGCCTGATCTATAGAGATGACAGTCCTTTCCTAAAAACAAACTAACAACCAAACTGTAACCAAGAGCAAAGTTAATTGCCAGTGCTGTCCCTTCCATAAGATGCAGATGAAGTAAACTACACATTATGTACATAGTGGTGGTTGCTGATCTGTTGTGCCCTTAAAGGCTGGGATGGAGGTGCATTTCTGTGTTACGGCAGAGGCTGAGCACCTACGAAACAAGCAGGACTACCTTCTCTTACCTCCCCTCCCCCTCCCTCCCTCCTTCCCTCCCTCCCTTCTTCCCTCCCTTCCCTTCCTTCCTTCCTTCCTTCCTTCCTTCCTTCCTTCCTTCCTTCCTTCCTTTTTTTTGTTTTTGTTTTTTGTTTTGTTTTTCGAGACAGGGTTTCTCTGAGTAGCCCTGGCTGTCCTGGAACTCACTCCGTAGACCAGGCTGGCCTCACACTCAGAAATCTGCTTGTCTCTGCCTCCCAAGTGCTGGGATTAAAGGAATGTGCCACCAAACTCTGGCTAAACAGGACTTTGTTAGCTAAGAACACTTTGCTACACTTGCTGTTCATGTGAATTCTCATCATCCCCAAAATCTCCATAACTTATAATGGGTTTAGTTTATTTCCCAGGAATTGGGTGATCACTGTGGCATTGCTTCACACTGTTGTCATTTGGAGGTCTAGGCTATTGGAAGTCCACCTGGGTGCTTGTGTGTTGGTTCTTCCAGTGACATACCTACCACTAGTCATTTCACTGGTCAACATAAGTTATACACCATGTTCAAGGGATTAGGCAAACACAGATCTACCTTGTACCAGAAGGGAGGAGAGCCGGCACTTCATAAATACAGCACTGACTACTAGTAATTTAGCTTGATAGTTTGGAAACAAGGTCTCATGTGTCCCAGGCTGGCCTCTAGCTCTTTATGTAGTCAGGGATGACTTTGAACTCCAGATCCTCCTGCCTCTACTCATGAGTGCTAGGATTGCAGGTGTGTGCCATCATGCCCAGCAGGCTACCACTAGTTTTCCATTTGTTCTTTTAGGGGTAAAGCTGACATTTAATTCATTAACACTTTATATTGCATATTACAAAACTAGAGAAAAAACTTTTTTTTTTTTGAGACAGGGTTTCTCTTTGTAGCCTTGACTGTCCTGGAACTTGCTCTGTAGACCAGGCTGGCCTCAAACTCACAGAGATCAGATTTTTTTTTTTGTTTTTTGTGTTTTTTTTGTTTTTTTTTTGGTCTTTTCTTTTTCTTCCAATTATCAGACAGAAAGTGTTTATTAAGTATTTACTAGGAGAACATTGCAAATATAGTTTCAACTAAAGACAAATTTGTCTTTTACACTAATTCTCTACCTCCAAGGAGTCTGAAGTCCAGCAGACAGGATGGATTACCCAAAGCCACTGTTTGGTCTTGGAATAGTCCCTCCTTGGAAAGTACTAGAAACTATGTGCAGCTCTCAGTTGACTGTTGGTGCTGTTGTATGGGAGCCCCCACTATGCATGGCTTTTGTAACTAGGCACCACTTTGATCAAATTGGATTTCACCCAACCGGAAGGCATGTACATGCTTTGTATGGAGTAATACAGCACCTAGTTGTAAGGCTTAGTTAGCAGTATTTATCAGAAATAGAGAAAAGAATGAGACTTTGAAGATGTCCCTGTTCTGAGGCTAGACTCTGAGCTGTTGGTGGGCAGGATAGATGGCAGACTGCCTTCAGCTTCTAGCTGAAAGTTGGGTGTTCTTCATAGGGAAGCATGGCAGGCACCTGCTGCCGCCTGAGTATAGTGGCTTTGGTGCTGGCCACTGCATCTAGGAGTGACTTCTTTTGAGTTACAACGCTGGTGAGAAAATTCCCACAGTGTGAAGTAGAAGATTGGCATCAAGGGAGAAGAACAGTGAGGCTGTATGAACTCCCACCAGAGAGGTCACTGAGAGGAGAGTCAGGAAAAGAAATGGTGATAGGCAGCTGCCCAGTGCCAGGAATTATGATATGAACTTTATTCATCCTTATCTTTTGTAGATGTGGTGAAGTCTTCCAGTAACAGATAAGGCTTAGGTTAAAAGTTCCTGAAACTTAAACCCATGTTCTTGCTACGCAGATTTGGAGAACTTTGAAGTATGACTGTTATATTGAAAACTGTGTATTTTTGTCAGTTTTTCTTTCAAAACTAGAAAACAAAAGAGTAGAAACAAGCTGATAGTGGTGATACCTACCTTTGATCCCAGTATTCAGGAGACAGGAGGATTGCAAGTTTGAGGCCAACTTAGGTTATACAAAAGCTCAGGATCTGATTGTGTAAGGCCCCCACGAAGGGAGGACCTCACCCAAGCCTCAGGAATTCTCGGCCACCCATTAACTCACAAGACACCGAACTTGATGCAATCAGCAAGAGGTATATTTCGATCAACATGTTGAGGTCAAGACCTGTAGCCCACGCAGGGGCAATGAGGTCTGACCCTGGGGCTTTGGAGACAGAGAGAATTTAAAGTCAAAAACCACAACTCAGGGGTGGAACCACAACCCAGGGGGAGTGAAGGAGGGTTATTGGAGAGCACCTGTGGAAAGTCCCAGCCCATTATTCAGTTTGTGACAGGGTCCAAGGAACAGTCATGGGGAACATTTTGTATAGGCTATTCTCTAAGAGCCTATTCGTAATTCACTATCTATCTTGTGGTCAGCCAAGTTCCTGAAACAGAGCTCATGACCAAGCTGACCTGCACTCTTGGTTCTGCTCTTTCTGTTAGGAGTTTTGGAATTTTTAACCCTTTCAATGGCACTGGGGAGGGCATACATGTTGGGAAGGGGTCAGTGGGAGATGGGGTACTTTGCATAAACTCCAGCTGAACCAAATATAGATCTGTAGACATTTGAGACTGTATGTGTGTAACCACTGGTCTTGGTTGTCCTTGACCGCTGTTGCTAATTAGTGGTACCCAGGGCCACTTTCTAAAGGCCCTCTGGTGGGGCCTGGAGGCAGGGGTGCTGGGTGGAGGGTAGGAGAGTAGGGAAGCTGGATTGGATGCAGGGTGTGTGCTCAGGGGTAGTCAGAGGATTTAGAGTGGCGGACAGGCATGACAGTGTGAAGCCTTGTCCTCCTCACCTTAAAGAATTCTTTGTTCTTAGCTTCCATAACATACTGACCTGGAAGTTTTTCCCATTCTGGCCATTTTCTTTAGTCTTCCGGGCTTTTTACCTCTCTTGGTGTTACTTGTTTTTGAGATTAGGTGTATATGTAGGGCACTCAAGCTTATTATACTGCATACTCAGGGTGTCCAAGACAGCCTCCAGCTTCATGCAGCTCTACACTGACAGCTGTGACTCTTCCCAAGGAAGCTAGTCTTCACAAAGTCCTTGTGGCACCCATCCCATTTGCAGACTGAAGCAGGCTACCTGTGTGTCCCCAACATCCTTGACTGCTTTTATAGCTGCAGCTGTCACAGTATGTCTCTGCTTATGGTGTGGTTAGGAGCAGAGACTCAAGCCTGGATGGCTGGACTTTAATCCTAGCTCTACCGAGTAAGAACTCTGTGGTGTTTGCCAGAGTCCTTGACAGTGGCAGTGAGAGTCATACATATAAAGTGCTTAGAACATAGTAACTACTTACTCAGCTTGTTTCCCCTACTGGCTATTGTGTAGTATTGTGAAAGTGTGGTCAGACTGTCTTGTTCAAATATTTCCAGTTGCACACCAGCACATATTGACTGTAATTACTGTGAATTCATGTATCCTGTTTTAGGACTGGAGAAAAATTAGTAAAGCATTCCTGTCCATAACGTAGCAGAAAATAAGATGTGGCATTTGTTAACTAGTGATGACTATAGAGAGGGCACAATACAGGGATGTGAGGCTTTGTTAGACATGGCCTGATGTTTATGTAGGGTAAGGAGAAAGTGTCTGATAAGATAGCATTTGAGCAGAAAGAAGATAGAAATGTGACTCTGGAGCAGAGCATTCCAGATTCCTGGAGCAACTAGTAAAAGGACCTTGATGCCTGAAAAGAGGCAAATGATTTCATGGGTGGACCACAGTTGGAAGTTAGGAAGGAGTAAGAAATGAGGAGTGGGAGATGTAAGAAGGGGGTGGGGAGATCACTGCAAGCCATGGTTACAGAAGAATCTTGTGCAGAGAGAAGGTGCCATGTGCACATAGTGCCTGGTGTGTGTGTGTGTGTGTGTGTGTGTGTGTGTGTGTGTGTGTCTGTCTGTCTGTCTGTCTGTCTGTCTGTCTGTCTGTCTTTGTGTGAGTATGTGTGTCTGTTTGTGTGTGTAGGTGTGTGTGTGTGTCTGTCTCTGTTGTGTCTGTGTTTGTGTCTCTCCTGTGGGTGTGTCCCTCCTTTCATTCCTCTCTGTTTTCCTTTCTCTTTCCCACTCTCCCTCTCTTTATTGTCTACCACAATAAACAGTTAAATCACACTGTATTACCATAAAGCAAAGTCTGAGTTTGAGGCCAGGTAAAATGATAAGTTGTCTGCAGATTATCCTTTCCCTAGCCTAGAAACTGTAATTAATTTCACAACTTCTGGGAACCAAGGGAATGTGTGCCCTGTAAAGGGACTGGCCCAGTGCATGCTTCAGGGCACATTGTTGAGCCTGAAAGAGTTCAGTGCCAGTGGAAAACTGTACAGTACATTTATATTGCTCACTGCTCAGCTTCTGTGACCTTAGCTGCCTATGACTTGAAGAGTTAAGCTGCATGTTTGTTAGAGAGTAAGTTCTCGAACCTTTTCCTGACATCAGCCAACACTAACAGAAATACCAGGGTGTCCTTCCTGGGCTTAACTGTTGAAAAAAGAAATTAACTACAAGAAGAAATACTCCACAAAGCCCAGAGTGACACAGTTCATGGATTTTGCAAGTTACTATATAACTGTGTCCCTTCTGATTTTTTAGGACACATGAACTGGAATTACACCTTTCATGGGCTAGGCAAGTGCTTTGACAGGCCTCATCAATTCTGTAGTTCATTTCTTTGGGGAATAGTTTTGATTTACCATCTCAAATCACCAGCATGTCATAGTTTAATTTGTAACACTTTCCCTTATAGCCACATAAAACCAGTGAAGTTGCGGATCTGGTAAGTATAGAACCACATACATTTGCTTTTTGGGGATTATTTAGCTCAATTATTGCCGAGTTTGCATTGATTTTTACTTTTTTTCCATGAGTCTTCTGCTTCCACAACTGTTAATTCTGACTATAGTTTTTTTCCTAAAACATGTTAACTGTCTGCACCCTGTCTAAGTGACTGAGACCTTTATAAGAAGATAGGAATACTGCATTCTTTTCTCTCCCTTCCTTCTACCTTCCTGGAAACCTTTAATAATGTTAAATGACCCTGACTGGTTAAGTGGCTGACTTTTCCTGAGTGGAGAAAATACTTGGGACTACTACCTAAATGGTGAATTCAGAGCCCCTCCATATCACACACAGTGACTGCCATAATCTCTCCCACCTGCTTTTCTAGCTTCACCTCTTGCTTTGCTACCAGCCTTGTGCCAGTGACACTGAACTGTATAGCACTGAACTGCCTATATGGCTTGTCTTCTGGGATATTATTGCTTTGTATGTCTTATCCCAGCATGGACAAGGGTGACCGTAGAATGAGACCCTGGGCTTTTTTGTGGCAATGGTTTAGAAGGAACAGGAACTGTGAGATTATCAGTCACGCCCTAAAGACAGGTTTGTGGTCCAGCGTTTGGATCACTACTGACAATCTAATGATAGGGCTTCATTTACCTGATTGTGCTGTGATTGTTCTAGTTAGGAAGGGTGTAAGAATCCAAGTAGAGGACAGGGTATTTTTAGCGCAGTCACCATTGTGCGACTCAGCTACCCCAGGGATGGAGTGGTTTCTTCATAGTATAGCCAATGCAGTGGAGCAGGGGTTTGAGGGACAGTAGACATTCTTTTATCATAGTTAGTTTCTGACAGGTACTTCTGGGGACGGGACTGACTACCTCTCTTCTCTGAGCTAAAGGAGATGAAAACTGGATTCCTGTGTGGAAGAGTTAAAAGAGATAATGAGGTGGCTTTGAGAACAGCCACTGAGTAACCAGCCCCCATCTGGTATTTGCTTTGTCAGCCAGAGTGACCAGGTATGCCTGGTACGTCATGTAATAGTCTTCCTCCTGCATCACTGTTTTTAATCCTTAGATTAGGAAGCTAAGATTCTGGGTCTTCCTGTTTGCAGGTAAAGAAATGGACTTAGAGAGGAATCCAGCCTCTTCCTGGCTACACAGTGATAAATAGTAGAGTCAGAATTTGCCTGGCATGTGTCTGAGTCTGCACTTCTATACCATGGCACACTACCTGTAGTGTACTCTCTTGCTTTAGCATCCTAAACATGGGAACTGATGGACTAGAGTTGTGTTCTGTTAGTCCACAGTTATCTAGGGCAAGGACACAATTCAAGCAGACAAGGTCCATATTGTTCTCTGTGCTCAGTACCATGTGGGTTTGAGACCAGTAGTGCGAGTGGTGGATGAGGGGAAATGAATGGTGGACTAGAAAGAAACAGCCTGTTAGAACTTTGGTTTTGCTTTTTCCCAGGCTGGTCTTGAACTTGCAGCAGTCCTTTTCTCTCAACCTCCTAGTATTGGGATGACAGGTGTGCACCCTGGACCTGACTTCAGCATACAGACTCACTCTCTTCCTCACTCATCTTCCTTTCTTACTTCCTCTGTTTCTTGCTTTCCTAGGGATCGAGTTGGAGAGCTCACACATGCTAGCAAGCACTCTACCATTGAGTTCCAGCTTCAGCTTTAGAACATTAAAAAAGTAAAAAGATTTAGTTATTTGTGTATGTGCCCACATAAGTGTATGCATTGAGAGTGTGTGTGTGTGTGTGTGTGTGTGTGTGTGTATGTATTATGTGTGCCTTGGTTGTCATGTCAGTATAGGGATCCCACTCTTAACCACGAAACCATTTCCTCAACCCCACAAAGCATTTTTAGAGAGATAAATTAGGAATGTAGCTTAGAGGTAGAACATTTGCTCTCATGCACAAGGCCCTTCATCTGCTCCCCTGAACTAACAAAACAAAACAAAACATTTAGAGAACCCTAGCTCATAATGGAATTGGTTTCTTTTTAAAAGTTAGAGATAAGGAGCAGTGAGCATAGTTGGCTAAGTCAAGTTTAAGCCCTCAGAGAGCATAATCACAAAGCTATCGAGTGGTGATCCTCTCACTGTGGAATTTCTAGAACAGGAAGAAAATCCAGTTGCTAGGTGATTTGCACCCCACCCTCCCCCCTCGGCAGGGACACTTAGTTTCAGGCCCCCCTCCCTGAGCTGACATAGCATTCTGTACAGGTCATAGTACCCATCACAATCTTCTTTTATTATAGTTAATTCTGTGCAGGTTTTATCTTTCTTGATTCCAAGTGCTTGAGGACATGGTCCACATCTTATCATCGCTCTTCCTCTCAGCACTTAACATTATGTGATGTTAAACATATTTGAAAACATAGTGAAGCTGAGGGGATGTTTTGAACATAACACATTACCTCTGTTCAGTAGGGCTGGGTGCTTAGGACCGAACAGCTGATAATCTGAGCTTCTAAAGGCGTCTCAGCACTGTAGTGCAGCACCTTAATTGATCTTAACTGGGCTAGGGCGAGGGCATTAAACAACACGTGCTGTTTAGAGTCCTGGGAGTGCTTTCAAAGTTTCCATTAAGATAACATGATGGCGATTTAAGAATTAACTCTTTCCTGCACTGCTTTATCTCTCTAGTTCCTTGGTGGAACCAAGTATGTCTGCTTCCTTATCCCCTCCATGCTATGCATTGCAGTAATCCTTGTGTTGAGGGTGGAGACAAGTCCTTCCCAAGGACACTGGGTGTCAGGACCTCCAGCCCTGGTTCACATCTCAGTCAAGTCAAAGAACATTCTGCCTCTAAACTCCACAACAGTCATTGTCACTGAAAGAAAACCTTCTAGGAAGCCACCAACAGTGGTCAAATCTGATTATCACACTTACTTTTGGCACAGAATCACAAGGCAGTTCACAGGCCTGAGAACAGCAGTGTTCTGTATGTCTTGAGGTGCTGCAAAGCACTAGGCTCCAGAGTGAGAGGAATCAAGAGAAAAAGGCTCACTCACTGGGTCTCTAGGGCATGCTTCTGCCTTTGCACTCTCCATTTCTTTCTTATGTGGAATATATGAGAACTAGAAACTGACCGTAAGCCAAGGTCATTTCTCTTCCCCAGTCTGTACTGAGTCCATTCTGATTCTCTCAGAGCACATACCATCTAGTAGACAAGAAATGACTCACCCTCTTCTCCAAGAATCTCTTCCCTATTTACACTCTGAAGACTTTTCATAGGAATTACTCAAGCAATCTAAGCCAAGAAGGGATAGAAAATATTATCTATTTTGGCTTTTTCTGTAGTTACCTTGTAAGCTTGGTTTGTAGGTGATTAGGAATTCCTTGTTAGAGCATGAGTGTTATGAACATGGTGTCCTGATTGTCTAACATAAGCAGAATGACCGGGTTCTTTTATATTTGGTTAGTATTTTATTGATTCTATCTCATCAGTGGCCAGGCAGAAGTGTGTGTCTCTGTCTTGTAAGATTTTATCCTGTGAGGAATTGTGACTGAGGTTTCTGTGACTGTCAGTAAGCTAAGGCTGTGGTGTGGCTAATGGGCTAATAGTGTCCAAAAGATGTTACCTACCCTCCCTGCCCAAAAGCCTCCAGGATGGAGTACTGCCGGCCCCACTGAGAGCTGCCCTGTGTTGTGGAGTCAGTGCTGGAGGTGTTCTGAGGCACCACACTTCAGGTAACATTGAAGCTGACTCCTCGAGCTTCACTTTCTGCATTTATTGGCGAAAGTGTGCGAGGTTGACTGCTTCAGCTTTGGAGCATGGCCAAGTTCAGGTTTGAAACTGGTTCCACTAGAGGAGAAGCCTGACTTGATTGCTTTGCTGAGCCCTTCCTTCCTCTTCTCAGACAGTTTGCTCCCTGTGGTAGTGACTGCTGACAAGGTTAGAGGCAGAATGCTCTTTGATTCGTCCCAGTGATGGGAGGGACCCTTGGAGGTTTGGGCCCTGTGTCCTTGGGAAAGGCTATTGAAACTGACTTGTCTCCACCCTCAAAAATTCCACAGCTCAGTTTCTGTAACTTTGAAGTGGCACCTATGTTCTTCCTGTCATACTCTTGTCAATCTTGTTGTGAAGCTACCAGGCTCATTTTAATCTGTTTGATCTGACGTGGAGTTTCAGAGGGCCAAGTTTGGAGGCCATGCCAGATCAACAAGCTGTGTCACCTCAGCCTAGTACTGGACTCTTCATTACACAGCAATTATGAGCAAGTGCTTTATAAGCACATTGCTCTGGGCACCCACGGGAGATTTAACGGGAACCTCAAATTTTC
This sequence comes from Arvicanthis niloticus, assembly GCF_011762505.2. Classification (NCBI taxonomy): domain Eukaryota; kingdom Metazoa; phylum Chordata; class Mammalia; order Rodentia; family Muridae; genus Arvicanthis; species Arvicanthis niloticus. The sequence continues at coordinate 51,486,534 of NC_047658.1, read as the reverse complement.
ACATTAGACAAGAGACCTGCAAAGCACAGCACCACAGTGCTCTGACTTAAGTGTTTCGGTAGGCACTCAGTCAAATCAGATGTTGACTCTACCTGCAGAGGTCCTTAACGTCCTTGACTTAGGTGGCTCAGTCCTAGGTAGGCAGAACCCCAAACCTGGGAGAATATTTTTGATTTTCACACAACTGTTTAGCAGGGTCACCATGAAAGATGGGTTAAAGGCAGCAAGGTGTGGGGATTGGCAAATCTCAGCAGTAGACAGCATTACAGACCCTAGCTCTCATTTGGGGAAAGTGCTTTCTTTCTACTAGGAGATCCCAGCAGGTGGACAGTCCTCTTCCTTTTGTGCTGAGGATCAGACCCAGGTCCTTGAGCATGCTGTGCATATGTTCTCTGTGTGAACAGTCTCCAGCTCTCAAGTAATTTAGCATTTCTCATGCCTTGCACATTTGTAGCAGAGCTGTTGGTCAACTTTTGTATGGCCAGAGATGCTTTGAAGGCCCAGCTTAAGCACTCTTGGTACTCTCAATATACATCAGATAATATTCCTGTTTCATCTATGGGTACTGGGTACTAACTGCTACATTCCCATCTGACTAGGACATTTCTGTCACCTCTAGAGGATGCTTTGAACACATAACGTGCATCTTTTTATTTTTTTGAGACACTTTTATAATCCAGGCTATCAAACCCTGTCTTGAAAAAACAAACAAACAAACAAACAAACATATACAATTCAGGCTATCCTCATACTTGTGATCCTCCTGCCTCAGCCTTCCAAGTGGTGAGATTACGAATGTACGCCACCATACACTGCTATAAACAGGTAACTTCTACTGGCAGAAAATGGTGAAAGAAAATATTAGATGTTCAGTCAATCCAGATGTAGAGAAGGATGCAACAGCTTTTTAGATAAGAAAAACTAAAGAGATACAAATGTCTGAGTGGGAGTTAGGATGGGGGCAGAGCAGAGGCATGTCAGAACAGGTCAGAGCATCTGTAGAGCATCTGGCAAGTTAGCTGAAAATCACTCCTACTTTGGCTATTGTGAGATAGGGGTTTCAAGAGAAAAAAATTTAAGTAGTATAGAACTGTAAATACCAGCCTTCACTCATTAAAGTGTGGCCATAGATTTATGCAAGCCAATCTCAGGAAACCCCAGCTGCTCCCTGATGTTGTGCAGACTCTTAAGATTTCAGATGCGTCTCTCACCTACATTGTTCTATCAGATTGTTCTCGTGGAACCTTGGGGCTGTCTTAAACTTTATGTTCAGATAAACTCTTCTCCATCTTGTGAGTATTTCTAGGTCAGAGGACCATTGGATTGGCCAAGAACTGAGAAATCAAATGGCACTTCTTATTTAAACTCCAATAAGCAATTCTGAATATATTTGGTAATATCATTATCATAAATGTTCACCTGAGCTAAGAGAAGACTGTTTCAGTGATAACTTGTGTTTCTTCAGTGCACACTGTTCACTAGCTGTCAGGCTCTTGACTTTTACTTTCTTCTATTCTCATCTTTTCTTGTTTGCTTTTTATTTTTGCGATTATAATTTCTCCCTTCCCTTTCCTTTCTTTAAACCCTTCCATATATCCTTCCCCTATTCTACTTCAGATTCATGGCTTCTTCTTCCAATGGTTGTTATTGTGTGCATATACGTATCTGTATGTGCATATACCTAAATATATAACTGCTCAGTCTGTACAATGTGCCTTGCTCTCATGTTCTCACGACTGATCGTTTGGCACTGGACAAGCAGTGGGTGTGACCTTCGCCGGGATGACCGCTGGCTGTTCTTCTTCTGCCTATGCTTCTCTGTGGAGGATGGAGATCTTATGGGCTTTTCCCATTCAGTTTGCCAGTCCATTGGTCTCATTCTTGTCCAGCTCATTTGGGCAGTCATGTTGGTGAGACTTTATGGGTGTAGCTTCTAACATTCCTAAGAGACACAGTCTCAGCAAACTCTCCATAGTCCCATTATTTTGAGTGTCATGTACATGACTCAGGTGCAGACTTCCTCTCCTCCCTCCTTTCATTGGAGCAGTACTTTAACTCTCTGAGTGTTCTCTCAGGTATTTACCTAGATTCTGCTGGCATCCTTCAGGGCAGCCCGTCAGCCACCGCCTGTCCTCTCACAGAGCTCTTTGTGCTCTGCCCTGCCTTCAGTTTGGCAGGTTCCCGGGTTCAGTTTCATTTCTTGGCTGCGTGCTTCCCACACCTATGTTTGGCAGCCTCCAGATGTCTCAGCTCACTCTTATCCACTCAGATAAGTTTTATTACCTCTTATTTAGAATTCCTGACTGGCATGCAAGGTTACTGTGGATTGCTGTTCGTTCATCCTGTGTGTATTTACATCTGTGGAGCCATGAACCCAGTCAAGGGTGCTTGTGGTGTTTTCATGAGTATTATAATGATGGCATTTAATCACGTATACACAGCAAGCCAAGAATGAGGAAAGAGAGTAAAACTTAAACGGAACACTAGAGAAAGATGTAGTGGCATATGCCTTAATCCTAGCATGCCGGGCAACAGAGGCAGGTGGGTTTCTGTGAGTTCAAGACTAGTCTGGTCTACATAGAGAGTTCAAGGACAACCAGGTCTACACAAAGAGACCCTATTTCAAATAAAATAAAAATAAAGGCATCTAGAAGGATTCTCACTTACTGTCTATCAGGGGTGCTGGGATTTTCCTTTTGTGGGCGATGCAGGGAGTGTCTTTTTTCATAATTTCATACATGTGTGAAATATACTTTGATCATATTCACCTTTCATTATCCTCCTTTATCTCCCACTCCTGATGAACACCACATTCTTCCCAACAACCCCTCCCCCCAAAAAACAGTACAGGAGAGATTCTTGGCTTTTGAGGCAGGATCTCACTCTGTACCTAGGCTGGTTTAGAACTCATGATCTTCCTGACTCCTACTTTGGGTGCCAGGATTGTGGGTACCAGCCTGGCAGGCTCTCTTGTAGAGCAGTGAGGTGATAAAGGGTGCCTGTGGGTGAGCTGCATAAGCTGGTGGTGTAGCACTGAGATCCAGGAGAGACCTTGGCCTTAACTGGTGCCTCTTGGAGTCTTGTTTGTAGCAAATCAGAGTGGGTTCGGACTTGGAAGAAAATCATATTAACAAGCCTAATGAGCATATCTGGAGGGTTGCCATGCTGCCTGTGGACTCTGAGCTGCTGAGGGTGATGCGGCCTCTTGGTCTCTCCCCACCTCCCCCACCTCCCTCCCTTCCTTCCTGGTCCTTGCTTGTTTTCATTATTGAAACGTAGAACCCTGAAGCTGACTCAGCTCACAGCTGACCTTTCCTTTATGCGGTAGTCTTTCTGAGCCTCTTGATTATCACACATATTCTGGATTCTTCAAGAAAAATGCAGGAGTGATCATCCAGGCACAAAATCCATGAGTTGCACCCTGTGTCCAGGAGAATGTGACTGTTTTCTGCTAGCATTAAATATTGGGTTTGGGTTGGGTTTGGAGACTGGCTTCAAACTCCCTGTATAGCTTAGGATGACCTTGAACTTCAGAACCTCCTGCTTCTACCTCCCAAATGCTGGGATCATAAGTGAGCATGCACTAGCACACCAGTGCGAGCCAGGACCCAGGGCCTCGGCGTGCCAGGCAAGCACTCTACCAACTCGCAGTCCAGCCCGCCGCCCCTGAAGTTGCTTCATTCACTTTTCTCCTGCTGCTTTCCTTTTGCTCATTATGTTTTAGTGATGTCTCTAGACCTGTGTTTTCTATTTTTACCCTCAATCCTGTAGGGTTTTTTTTTTCCCTCCCACTTTGCCTGAGTCCCACTGTGATGCAGTTTCTCATCTTCTAGTCTTCCTCTCTGTTGTAAGCTCTGGATTTCTTGCTTCATAGACACAACTGTTTCTCCTCCCTTGACCTCTTGAGTAGCTGGGATTATAAGTATATACCACCATGCTCCCACAAATACATTTTTTTAAATTGTAATTTGCTTTATCTGCAGTGCTGGAATCAAATCTAGGGTCTTGTGCGTGCTAGTGCTGTTCCTCTGAGCTGTCTTCTGCCCTGTCTTTTCTTGGCTCACACTTTTCAGAATGTGACTTTTGTGACCCTGCACCCAGCATCAGTGTTCTAGTCTGTAATCTTATTCTACCGTTAGGTTTTCCTCATTTTCTTCATTGTTTCCTTATTTAGCTTCTGTGTTGACTTCTCTTTATAAACATCTTTAAATACATTTGCTTTTCAGGTGCCAGCTATTTTTAGGAGTTTTGTTTTGGGGGAGGGCATTGTAAGCTGGGCTTTGTTGTTCCCATGTTAGAGAGTTGTAGTTGAAATCTGTTAACCTTGTTTCTAGGCAGCTAATAAAGCTAAGCATCCATGAGCTTCTCCAGTGTAAAGACGTTTTCTGCTGCCACAGGAACCACATCTGTGAGGCACAGACAGCAGGCTTGTGGGGTTTTTTGGGTTTTTTTGTTTTTTTTGTTTTGTTTTGTTTTGTTTTGTTTTGTTTTGTTTTTTGTTTTTTGTTTTTTTTTTTGATGTGGTCCCAACTCTAGGTTCAAGGAAATGTCTGCCCTCCATCAGCAGAGAATTTCTTTGGTGTGTGCTTTGCCTTCAGGAAGTATATTTTTACAGGCCTTCCGAGGTCGTTAGCTCCCATCCTCTCTGTTACATCTTTTCCTTCTATAAAGCAAAGGGAGCCTTGCCTGAGCGCCCTGCTCTGATCTCTTTGCCACTGTTTGGAGGTCTGGGATTTTTGTTTCCTTCTGGTTTTGTTGAAAATGGGTTTGCAGTTTCATTTCTCCCTGTTATATTTAGAACACACTTGAATGGCTTTTGGGAATTCTGTCTTTACATTCAAATTAGAAGTTCTCTCCAAGTAGTGATAGTGCAGATTGCACACTTTTGGTCCCAGGACTCAGGAAGCAGAGGCAGATGAATCTCTGAGTTTGAGGCCAGCCTGGTCTACAGAGTGAGTTCCAGGATAGCCAGGGCTACACAGAGAAACTTTGTCTCAAAAACAAAGGTTCTTAACATTTTTTCTATCTTCTGATTCCCACAACATTATAAATTAGGTCTTTTGCTATATTTTGTTCATAAAGCCTCTAGTCACACTTTCTTCTGTCTTCTGAATCTCTGAAGCTAAGGAGTAAGATGTGGGAAGGCCTTACTCTGCATTGTCCATTGTTTTGGGCCCTGAGGTGAAACGTTGCAGAGTTCTCACTGGAGCTGTCACAACAGCTGTAAGCCTTACGATGATGCTCTGTGCACTGGGGTCATAGGTGAATGCGGTGACAGATACAGGGGTCAGCTCCACTCACACTCAGCACCTGGTTCTGGAACCCATGGCTTCTGGAGCTGCAGACTCCATTGCATTTTCTCAGATCTGAAATGAAGGAGCTGTCCTGCTTCCACTTCTGCTGCTGCGGTGGAGCATCCTGGCAAAAAGCAGCATGGGAGAGGGAAGGCTTACTTGGCTTACAGTCTCAGTCCATCACCTGCACCTACAGCAGAAGGAAGCGAGTCCACCCGCTCTCAGATTAATAATCACAGCAGTCATATCCATAGACCAGTGCTTCTCCACTTGTTCAGGAGTTGGACAACCCTTTCACAGGGTTGTGTATCAGATATCCTACATATCAGATATTTACATTACAGTTCATAACAGTAGCAAAATTATAATTAGGAAGTTGCAAGAAAAGTAATTTTATGGTTGAGGTTACCACAACAAGAGGAACTGAGATAAGAATCTCTGCATTAGGAAGTTGGAGAAACACTGCCATACAATAGCCCAATAAAGACAGTTACTCAATTCAGACTCTCTTCCCAGATGATTCTAAGTTGTGGCAAGTTGACATTCAAAACTAACCATTACAATGACCAAATTCAAATAAGTATTGTGAAGTTAAAACAAGTTCTCTAAAGCGCTTGGCACATGGTTGATACTCAGCAAAAGCATTGCTGTACACCAATGGAGACAAGAGGGGTTAGGCAAAAGCCAGTGAAGCACTAAGAGTGCTGTCTGTGTCTCTGTAAGGCTGCTCGACAGCCTTACCACTGACAACTTTGCAGGGCAGCAGCACTGAGTTCATTGCATTAATGTATAGCCGTTTCCACTGTCTATCTGCAGAGGTCTTCATTATCTCTGAGCACACTGCAGCACACCTGCCCTGCCCCCAGCCTCCATTCTTCTCTCTGTTTCTATATATGACAACTTTAGGTACCTCATAAAATAAATTCCTATAGTATGTCTTTTTTTGTTTGTTTGTTTTATTTTGGTTTAGTTTACTTTTGCTTGTTTGTTTTTTGAGGCAGGGTTTCTCTATAGATCAGGCTGTCCTGAAACTTACTCTGTAGACCAGGCTGTCCTTGAACGCTGAGATCCACCTGCCTGTGCCTCCTGAATGTACCACCACACCCATGTTGTAGTGTATCTTTTTGTGTCTAATTTAGCTTACTTACAGCATTGTCCTCAGGGTTTATCCATATTGTATGGGTGTGTGCAATAAGTTGTGGCACTTCCTCCCTTTTAAAGGCAGCATAGTAGTCTGTTTTATGGACATATATTTTATTAATCCATTCATCAGAGAGTGGACACTTGGGTTGCTTCTGTTTTTTTGTTCATTGTGACTATTGTTGATATGAACATGGCTGTATAAATATCTCCTTGAGTCTGTTTTCAGTCTTTTCAGTGTGTACCCAGAAATTGAATTGTTGAGTCATACAGTACTTGCTCTCTGAGGAACTCACATAGTTACTACATCCAGAGGACTGTAAGATAGGGAAGTGTAGGCAGTGGAGTTCCTCCAAGGAATAATAGGAAAACCAGTCTTGCATAACATTTTTTAAGTTGCCTAAATATGAAACTTTTACTATTAAGTATTATTTACATAGAGATGTAAATTAATATATAGTATGGATAGTGTATATTGTATAGAATTTAGAAAGGAGAGGTAGAGAGCAAAGAAGTGGTAAGACTTAATAAATGGCTACACAGAGGGGTTACTTCATTATGTACTCCTTCCCCAAGGTCAAAGGGCAAATCCCAGTTCCATGTGTTAGTGCTTTTTTTCAGCTTACTGTGGGCAAAATCTGGAGACACAGTCAAATGCATGAAAGCAGGCTCACACATCTTTTCCTCAATTTTCTTGGTTCCAGAGAACAAGTTAACACTTGACTTGAGACTGGAAGTCAGTGGTTTAAACTAGGAACACACACACACACACACACACACACACACACACACACACACACACATATACTCTACTTTGAACCCAAGCCACCCTCTCAGGCTTGTCTTTAGTCTCCTTCTTACATGAAACTGCTGTCCTAGCCAAGCCCAAGAGCTTTGCAGACCTACCAATCCTGTAGCTGAATTGCTTTCCCAAGGCCTTTTCTGGCCCCCTGTGCGCTGGCCCGATAGTTCTGCACTTACTTGATAACAGCAGGTAGTACTTCCTACCTTTCTGGTTTAACAGAAAGCAAGTCTTGTTGATACGATTTAGTTTGAAATATAACGTGCCAGGTTGGGCCTGCACAAGTTGGCAACATGTAGTTAAGAAATGAGACAGCAGGATTGTGAGCAGAGGGTCACCCTGAACAATTTAACAAGAACATTGCTAGGCTGTAGGACACTGGTTAGGTGGTTGAGTGCTTGTCTACCATACACAAAGCACTGGGTTGAGTTCCCATGATTATAAGCAGGTTATGATGGCACCCAGGACAATGGGGACATTGCAGCCTTTCTGTCACCATGTGTAGTGGTTGAATGGCCTCTGCTCCATTGCAGTAGTGCATCCAGAGTTAGCTTTGCTTAGAGAACTGCTGGCTGGCTGGAAACTGTGAGCTCCACGCTAAGGAAAGTATTTAGACCATTTCAGCTGCTTGGACTTACTTAAGCCAGCCAGTGGGATAACAGTCTGATGGATGACAGAAAAGCATCTCTACTCCTGTGGGGCTCAGCATGTAGCAGGCACTAGCAAAGCGTTGTCCAGTTCTCCATCTAGGTGTCTCACCCGGGCATTTATTCCTGGAGTTTTGGAAGGAAGCCGAAGCATTGAGAAGACAATTTGCCAAACACTACCTAGCTAACAAACAGCAGGGCTAGAATTTAAATGTGATCTCTCTGAGTTGGAGCCTCAGCTCCCACCTCATTGTCTTGAGAGTACCAAACCCTTCTGCCATTGCTGATAGAAGACCATGACGTCTTGTGGTCTCCAGTGAGGGGGCTGAGTTGTGAATCAGAATGTGGCCTTCTGACCCCTCTGCTGCTGCTCCCAATGGAAGCCACTGTGCTGTGTTCTGAGTCTTGATGCCTCTCTTGTAGGTACACTACATTCTCCAGGAGGTGGTGATGGGTGGGATGGTGTTGGAGACAAACATGAATGAAATTGTGGCTCAAATTGAATCGCAAAACCGGCTGGAGAAATCAGAGGTAAGAAAGCAGCTGGACCTGTGTCCTGACTGGGTACAGGGAGTGTGCCTGTGTAGAGCGTGAGTAGCTTGGGTGGGCTGTGTATTCTGCATGGGCTTGGGTGGGATGTGTGGGTTTGTGTTTGCTGTGTGGGCTTCTGTTCTCTGAGTCCTTAGGAGTGGTTCCCACTCTGTCTTTCTTGGTTTGTGTCATTAACATGAAGGCCAGTATAAACATTAAACAGGTAGGGTGACTTGAGATCTCAGCCTTAAAGGAAAGGCAGATGCAGGCAGGAAACAGACTCTGGAGTAGGGTTATGGCTCACATTTGCATCTGTTATCTGAGCAGCCAAAGCTCGTGGTTAGCTTTTAGCTCTAGAAATTCAAGATCTGCCGGGCAGTGGTGGCGCACGCCTTTAATCCCAGCGCTTGGGAGGCAGAGGCAGGTGGATTTCTGAGTTCGAGGCCAGCCTGGTCTACAGAGTGAGTTCCAGGACAGCCAGGGCTACACAGAGAAACCCTGTCTTGAAAAACCAAAAAAAGAAAAAAGACAAAGAAAACACCATACCTACTCATTCTCGTGTGGCAGAGTTGATGGAGGAGCTTGTGCTAAAGCCAGGCCAGTCCCACTGTGTCTTAGCCTGCCTCAGCCCTACAGTGAGCACAGCTGCAGAAAGAGTGGGACAGTGACATCTCTGAATGTCTCCAAGGGCTTCTTTGCTTTGTGAATGAACCTGTCTTAGAAAACCAGGAGTCCTTCCTGTGAGGACTGCTAATCTTGTCAGAGCTTTTTCAGCCGCAGCTCTGGCTGAGTTTTCTGAGAAGTGCAGGCTGGGAAGCTTCCAGGCACAGTGAGTGAGTCAGGCAAGGGGTCTGGAACCAGCAGAGGCAGACACGCAGGGGGAGGCAGAGCTAGAGTGAGGCCCTGAGAGCTGTGGGTTAGGAACAGTGATTCTCAGGCCTGTGTCACCCCCTCCACTCCCCTGCTGAGCCTGGAGGGCAGGGTCCAGTCCATGTGTCTGCTGCAGATTTTCCAGTGTGGGTTACTGCTTCCCAGCCTGTTGCCACATGACGTCCAGAGCCCATCTTTTTTCAACTCACACTGGCTGGCAAGCTGTTGTCCTAAAGCTGATGTTCTTTCTCCTTTGAAGAAGTTCTCTGGCTTTGCACTTTTCTGTAAGGTAGACTCTTAAGGAAAGGGTTTCATTTTATTTTGCTTTGTAAATCGAGTATCTTCAAATCTTAGGACTTGGAAAAATCATCTCAGAGTCCCGCAGCGAGTATTTATTGAGCAACTACCATGGGCCATGGGCGGTGTTGCCATGGTTATAAAACTGCATAAGACACAGCCCACTTGTGCAGACCTTGTAGTGGGATGGCAACAAAGGCTGCAGGTCTGCACATAAGCTAAATAGGGTTGGCCATCCTTGAGGAATGAAAACTTCTGTATGTGTCATCTGGAATGCTTAAGATCTCTGTCATCTGCTTTAAGATTTAAGCAGATGACACTGGTAATCGACTAACACTCTCCTCCAATTTCCTAGGGCGGCCTTTCAGCAGCCCCTGCAAGGGCCGTGTCTGCTGTGAAGAACATCAACCTTCCTGAGATCCCCAGGAACATCAACATCGGCGACCTCAACATCAAAGTTCCCAACCTGTCCCAGTTTGTATGAAGGTGGAGGACTGGGCTGAACTGGAGTTCTTAGGATGAGCAAAGTGTCAAGTCCAGAGCAGAACCCTGTTGAGCCTTTAGAGTCACACCTGGGACCCTGAGCTCTTCACAGAGTGGGAAGGGAGTTGGGTGCACACTGCCTGGCCATCCTGCTGCTCCCTGACTGTGGTACACATCAGGGCACTAAGCCACTGCTCCTTTGCCTCTCCCACACAGCTGCCCTTAGAGCCAGGGACTGTGGAACAAGCCACCTGCTTTCCAGGACCCCACAACTGAGACTAAACGCATCTGACTTCTTCTCTAACACCAAGGGCTTCTGAGATCCTGTATCACTTAATAGGCAAGAGATCAGGGAGAAGAGCCAGCCTTTCAGCTGTCAGTCATGGTAAGTGGCAGGTGAGGGCAGGGTGTTTGCAGCCTCTGCTAGGGCCTCTATGCCCTTTGTATGGCTAAGCATTGTGCTCTGCAGTTGCTGCAGAGCTCAGTTTCCTTACTAGCATATTCCTAGACTTGTCAGAGGTATCTGTGTGCTGGATGCGTGCCACCACCACTACACACACACACACACACACACAGAGAGAGAGAGAGAGAGAGAGAGACAGAGAGACAGAGAGACAGAGAGACAGAGAGACAGAGAGAGACAGAGACAGAGACAGACCCCAGAACCCTGTACCAGAGGATAGACCAGTGTCTGTAGAATGTGACAGCTGAATCCTTCCCAGGTTATGACCCTTCCCAAGTTTAAAATACACTGTTCTCTTGGAAGCAGACAGTTCAGTGCTGTGTTGTGAGTGAAGAAGTCCCCACATACAAACACTTGCTCAGAACCCCACTAACCAGTCTCAGATTCTGGAGCTGGAACCTGAACTGGGTGCTATGTGGGCTGAGCCTGCAGCATGCTAGCTGTAGTGCTGTGTGCTCTCCAGTATGAGTCCTACAGTGAGCACGCGGGGCTCCCTTGGCTGGCATTCAACAGCTTTGGAACCCTGCAGATGTTAGCATGTACTGGTGTTGAGGCTGATGCACCTCCACAGGGAACCGCCCTGCCCAGGCATCTCCCTACTGATAGTGCATTTCCGTGGCTCATGATGCTGATGTCCTAGGAGGACTGTGTGTCTTACCCAGTGTGTCTCAGTTCCCAGCAGGGCTTTCTGCACTCTGCCTTTGTTGATGCAGCTTCCTGTCCTCACCCCTCCAGTCTTCCGTCAGAGCTGCAGTGATGATGGGCACTTGGCTAGAGGACAGACCTGAGACCAGTCCCTCGAAAGCATTTTATGTTATATTATTGCCATTTTAGTACATTCATGCCCCTTTTACAATATCTGGAAACAAGAATTTTGTGCCTACTCTAGGATGACATGAGAAGACTTTTAATAGTCCTTACTAGAGACATTTTTTTGTTATTGTTGTTTTGTTTTTCGAGACAGGGTTTCTCTGTGTAGCCCTGGCTGTCCTGGAACTCATTCTGTAGACCAGGCTGCCCTCGAACTCAGAAATCCGCCTGCCTCTGCCTCCCAAGTGCTGGGATTAAAGGCATGCGCCACCACCGCCCGGCTTAGAGACAATTTTTTTTTTTTAAAGATTTATTTTATTTCTGTTGTGTGTGTGTCTCTGTGTGTGTGTGTCTGTCTGTCTGTCTGTCTGTGTGTCTGTCTGTCTGTCTGATGGGTATGCTCTGAGGCCAGAGGAGAATATATGTCCCTTCTGAGGCCAGAAAGGGTATGGAATTCCATGGACCTTGAATTAACTGGAGGTCCAGAAGCCCCCTAAAATTGTTGGTACTGGGAACCAGACTCAGGTCTGTAGGAGCAGCAATGCTCTGAGCTGGTGCCACCTCTTTGGCCCCATGGACATTTTACTGCCAAGTAAAGCAGACTCGGTCAAGGAAATCGTTCCTAGGTCACCCAGGGCTAAGGTTGGAAACCCTCCAAAGCCCTTTTTTTCTCCTTACTATTCTAGATGGTCTCTCCCAGTTTTACAACTCTTTTATAGCTGACAGACAGAGAAACTGGGACTTCAGGGGATTGAGCAATTCTCACAAACTAATAAAAAGAGGCTTAGTTTTCTAGGTAGTAGCCAGACCAGAGCTGGAGGATCCTGTGTCCCTCCAGTTAACTGCCTGAGATGGAGCCACCCAGAGTGCTGTCAGGCTGAGGGTCAGAAGGGCCACAGTGCTCTAAAGTATGCTTGCTGTTGGCCCAGGGCACCGTTGACTTGGAGGTACTTGGCTTCCCAGGTGGTTTAGATTTCAGGTGTTTGCCTGCTAGAAACTACTTGGTTCCACAAAACTGTGGCCTCATGTGTAGACTGCAAAAGCAAGCATCACACAGTGGCTTGCGTCATGTCCCCTGACAGTCTGTTGGTTTGGGTTTAGAAAACTCAATTCCTCTAGTCAAGCCAGAGGGATTAATTAATTCATTGCTAATGACTTGCATCTGCTATTTTGTCTATATAGTTTGTCTGCTATTAAGAAAGCTATAGTCTGAGATCTCTCTCTCTCTCTCTCTCTCTCTCTCTCTCTCTCTCTCTCTCTCTCTCTTTCTCTCTTTCTCTCCCCCACCTTGTGTTTTGAGACAAGATCTCACTTTGTAACCCAAATTCGCAATCCCCCTGCATCATCTCCAAAATGCTGAGATTACAAGTGTGTACTAGTATGCCCTGTGCACTTTTCTGTGAAATAGAGGAAGTCCTTGGTCTTTTTGAAGAGGAGTGTTCCTTTGTTCTTGAGACGTCGGTTATGCAACCAGGGGCTTGGGTTGTGTTTTCTTTGGCATCCTGGACCTGGGTAGTTACACTGAGGCTTCCCTAGGTTTTCTTGCTGCCACTAGTTAATAGTGGAATCCCCCACTGCCTGTCTTCTGTGTAACTACTCAAAGAGGGTCAGACTTGGTTCTAAACTAAGAGAGAGACTGTCTTTGCTCCACTGTCGTTGAGCTTCCCTAACAGTGCTCTGTAGTAACGATTCTGGAACTTTGATTTCTTTTTAAAAACAAAACAGACAAAAAAAAAAAAAAAAAAAAAAAAAAAAAAAAAAAAAAAAAAAACAAGAAATATGATAAGAACATGTCTTTGGTTTAATCCCAGGTGTGGGACCTGGAGTTGCTTCACAGCCGCTGACTGTGACTTGCCTCATGGTCTAGCAGATGGTTTCTGTGATTGTGTGATGTTTGAAATTCTGGGAACTTTTTAGAGGGTATATAAATGCTGGAACCCTGATAGGTGGGATCAGTGGTTGTTGGTTGTTGGGGGAGGAGGGTTGGTTGCAGTTTGTTAGTAGTTTGTGTTTAAAGAAGAAACAAGAAGAAAGAAATTAGATTCTGAGATCTCTATTTCTCTCTCCCCCATCCTTTCTCTCCATGATAGGGGGTAAAACTGGGGGGATAAAGGGTGGGTAAAGAAGGACCCACAAAAGTAGCAAAGACCAGCTACAAGCAAAGAAGAAACAAGCAGAAATTAGATTCAGATCTCTCTCTCTCTCTCTCTCTCTCTCTCTCTCTCTCTCTCTCTCTCTCCCCCCCTCCATCTGTTTTCCCCTATCTAGTGATAGGGGGTGAAACTGGGGGGATAAAAGGAGGGAAAAGAAGGACTCACGACGTAGCAGAGTCTAGCTACCGTGCTCATGTGGTTGGAACATAGACACTGAACGGCAGCCTGGCACTGTGGAGGCCAGACTCTGACTGCAGTGTGGAAGATTTAAAGGACACATCCCACTCCTGACTCACCAGTGTCATGCCTACTGCATGGGACGCTAGGCACATTAGCTTTCCCAAGCTTGACCATGGCCTCATGCATGTTATACCGAGGGTAGGAGTCTTCTAGGCCATGATGACTCATCCTCTGCCAGATGCAGAGCCAGCCCTCCCTCCCTCCCTCCCTCCCTTTCCTCCCTCCCTTCCTTCCTCCCTCCCTCTCTCCCTCCCTTCCTTCCTCCCTCCCTTTCCTCCCTCCCTCCCTCTCTCCCTTCCTTCCTCCCTCCCTTTCCTCCCTCCCTCCCTTCCTCCCTCCCTTCCTCCCTCCCTCTCTCCCTCCCTCCCTTCCTCCCTCCCTTTCCTCCCTCCCTCCCTTCCTCCCTCCCTTCCTCCCTCCCTCCCTCTCTCCCTCCCTTCCTTCCTCCCTCCCTTTCCTCCCTCCCTTCCTCCCTCCCTCTCTCCCTCCCTTCCTTCCTTCCTCCCTCCCTCCCTTCCTCCCTCCCTTCCTCCCTCCCTCCCTCTCTCCCTCCCTTCCTTCCTTCCTCCCTTTCCTCCCTCCCTCCCTCTCTCCCTTCCTTCCTCCCTCGCTCTCTCCCTCCCTCCCTTTCCTCCCTCCCTTTCCTCCCTCCCTCCCTCTCTCCCTCCCTTCCTTCCTCCCTCCCTTTCTTCCCTCCCTCCCTCCCTCTCTCCCTCCCTCCCTCTCTCCCTCCCTCCCTCCCTTCCTTCCTCCCTCCCTCCCTTTCCTCCCTCCCTTCTTTCCTCCCTCCCTCTCTCCCTCCCTCACCACTATAGAGCCAATTAGCAATTCTCTCTGTGACCTCAGCTTCAGAAAAGAAACTAGGGGCAATGCCTCTGACCAGGTCCCTGACAGGATCCCTGGCCCAGCCTGTAGAAGTCTTTCCTCAGCATGGCTATGCCTTTTCAAAGAAGACTCAGCGATGGGTACCTGGAAATGAAGCTCCAGAGCAGGTCCCTGCCCACCTTCACAGTAACCAAGAGGGAGCACAGAGACCCACCTGCTCTCTGCATACATCCTGGATGCCCACTACTCTGAATGTGTTGACCACCCAGAGCAAGCCAGCTCTCTGTGGGAGCTGCCAGGCTAGGCCCAAACCTCACAGTCAGAGTAAGCCTTGCCTTTTTTGGAAGTTGTGGGGTGTTCTTCACCTGCACCTTCTGGCAGAAGTGGCTGTTGAAATTCCTCCATGCAGGTGACTAGCCCTTTCCACAACTCTTTCTCACGTCAGTTTTTCCTTTCCAAATAAGAACTTTATTCATGTAGCTGGGGTTGAGGGGGGTTATTTTGTTTTGTTTAGTTGTTGCTCTGTTTTGTTTTTTGAGACAAGATTTCTCTGTAGCCCTGGCTGTCCTAGAACTTGCTCTATAGACCAGGCTGGCCTCGAACTCAGAGATCTACCTGCTTCTGAGATTAAAGACGTGCAACACAAATGTCTGGCTATAGTTTGGTATTTTTACATGGGGTGGAGAGGTACCCTCAGAGAACAGATGAAGGCCTTGGATCTCTTGGAGCTGGAGTTGAGTGGAGGTGCTAGGAGTACCAAGTGCTCTGAACTGCTGCGCTATCTCTCCAGCTTCATGCATTTTACATGTTATGAAAACAAACAGACAAACAAACAAACAAACAAAAAACAGTTCAGCAAAAGACAGCGTATTCCCAGCCCCTGAGCACTGCCCTCCTGGCAGCAAGTGTTTTCAATTTAAAGGAGAAAGAAACAAGCATCCTTTATCTTCACTTTCAAAACTGAGGACATAGCTTCAGTTGACCTCAGCTCAGTACAATCCCACTGTCCTCCAGAGGTGCAGAGTCCATCCTACGAACATATACATGTGAGCACACACACCAAGGAGACGTTCATCCATACAGTCTCACGGGACCTGTGTGTTCTAGGACTGTGACATGGGGTTAGGGAGGCCATAGCTGCAGGTGGAGGACAGCAAGGGTTGTACTGAGAAAAGGATGGGGTGCGGACATGTTCACTTGCTTGGGGATAAGCTCCTGCTGGTGAGTGAGTGGACAGGAGAGTGTGGGTCCATTCCTGACATGTATGGAGTTGGAGTGAGTGACATGGCCAAGGGATGAGAGTAAAGGACAGCCTGGGCAAGGGCTGGGGAATGTCTGCACATTGGAGCAACCTGTCATCAGGGGAGAGCTTCTGAGGGCAGTGAGGACAGGAAACACACTGATCAGACAGGAAGGGACTCCAGAGCCACAACTCCAGAAGGAACCAGGACCCCTTCTAATCCTGCCTGGAAGCTGTACATGAGGGTGTGACCAAAACTGGAGAGAGACTGCTCACCTCATGGTTGGGTCATCCAGCTCATCCTCCTGTACCTGAATCCTGAATCCTGTAACAAGCCCTGAACTAAGCCTTAGCCATTCATGGCTTCTCTTTTCTAGGACCTGCTCCTGCTGAACCGCTTAGTTAGGCTCTTAAACTATAGTAACTATAATAAAACTTTCTAAAAACCCTCTGTGGCCATGCATTTCATTCTTCAAAGTGGCAAAATGACGAGAACCTGGGAGCCATTGGCTCAGGTGCCTTTTGTGGCTGTCCAGTTTTCTGGGACCCTAACTTTCTCACCTGCCCACAGCTAAGCTCACCAAAAGCCAAGGAATGTTTTTCCACTCTCAAAGGCACCCCACTTCTGTGTCAATGGGGAAGCTACTAAGAAAAGGGGTCTTCCTGCTTGAAGCTGCCAGCCAATCTCCCAGCTGGGTCAGCAAAGCCAGCTGTTTGACAGCTCCAGCTTGCAGTGGGTGGAGTCCTGACTAGGCTGGCTGTGAGGAGTGCATTGGTAGGACCTTCCAAAGATTGGCTGTCCATCAGAGGAGGCTTCATCATGACATCCCCAGTGTGACCCACGTGTCTGCTGCTGTTGGGAAATTTGTGGCATTGGGAAGGAGAGGGCTATCAGTATCTGATGCTCATCCTGGCAGTGAGATAAGCAGCAACCAGGGGCCTCCCAGCAAGGCAGACAGAGACCCCATCCTAGCCCCTGGAAAGCCCCATGCCATGTCCAGAGAATCTGTAGGGTCAACTGTGAGGGAGACGCTAGGGCACACTAGTGAAGCTTCCTTGAAGATGAGAGTTTGAAGACCAGAATGACTGACTGATGGGACCAGAGATGGGGACAGAGGAGGGAGAGCTCTGGAGTTGCAGGAAGTCAGATGCCCACAACAGGCGCAATGGAGGGAACCTGCATACTTTGCAGAACTGGAGCCAGGTGATGGGCTCTGGTCTGTAGGCCCAATAAAGGTGGGGTCATGTAAGCCCGCCCCCCCACTCTCTTGGATAATTAAGATGAAGAACAAAGCTTGTGCTTTCCCCAGCTGGGCTATCAGACTGGCATCCTGGGAACACTTGGGATAAATGAGGAGCCTGTCTTCCAGAGGAGCAGGCTGGAGGTTGTCTTCTATGTGATGGAGAGCAAGGTTTGCAAGATCTTGAAAAAGAAAAATACAGATAAAATACTGTAAGGGAGTTCCAGGTACAGTTGTCAAGCATGAGTCCCCAAATCCCTCAGACTGAGGGAAATGCTCAAGGTACAGATGCACCCCAACTTAGAGCAGGCTTTCATCTTAATAAAACTATTACCATTTGGAAATGCCCTCAATTGAAAACTGAATGGCCTATGCCACAGCTTATTCTAACAATGCATTCTGGTGGATGCAGCTGTGATTGTGGCCACTGCCCAGCCTCTTGAGATGACTGATCTTCATATTGCTAGACCTGGTAAGCTCTACTACCAAAGAACAGTTTTTATGGAGTGTGTAGTGTTTTCACACTGTCTGACTTACCAACCATCATGGGCTAAGACCTTC
Organism: Arvicanthis niloticus; assembly: GCF_011762505.2. Taxonomy (NCBI): domain Eukaryota; kingdom Metazoa; phylum Chordata; class Mammalia; order Rodentia; family Muridae; genus Arvicanthis; species Arvicanthis niloticus. The sequence goes on along the minus strand of NC_047658.1, from coordinate 51,468,937 downwards.
ATCACAGTGGAGTTACTAATTTGGGGGATAAGGGGCCATGGACAGTAGACTGGCCTTGCTGCCTCTTCCACAAGTCACCACAAAGGGCTGTATCTCAGTTTCTCGCTGTGTTGGAAAAGACAGAGAACAAAGCCCATGGTTGCTCCTGTGGTTTCATTGGCCAATGTGTCTCCTATCCAATTGTATTGATTGGTAAGAGAGACTAGTGTCTTCCCATAGTAGGCCTGCAAAGTGAAGCTGTGAGATTGCTACAGTGCCAGGCATTTTCCACAGAGAGACCAGCCCCCCCCCCCACCAACCCCCCAGGGCAGCCTTCAGTGAAAGCACTCTCCAGCCTCAGCACTGAGCTTCTGATACCTTTCACCTGTCTCTGGCTTTAGGCTATCTGAACCACACTTCCTGGCCAGAGATAGCTTCAGACCAGTGACAGCAATGGTGGGCCTGTGGTGCTACCTTTTCCTGTTAGAGCAATGATTTCTACACCAGAGCATACTGTTTGAACCAACGGCTTTGAAACTGGCTTTTCCGGATCTTGTATTTCAGGTGAAGATGCTGGTGTTTCCAAATAGTGGTTAGCCCCACCCCACAGCAGTCCCCTAAGGTAGCTTCCACACTTGTGCTTGATTCGGGTCTTTGGGGACACTTTCTACAGAGTGTCCCCACTTATCCTAGTTCTGTCTGTTTTTTGACCCCCTTGGACCTGCCTTGTCCTGGGTCCTACAACATAGTCCAGCAATATTTAAGATACATGATGGATGGAATGGGGTTGACAAGGAATACTAATAGTGATAATGTAGAGAGGGCACTTTAAAAACCATAAACAAAAAATATATTGATGTGTTTGAGTGGCTCTGCTGCTTCCAGATGTGTGACTTACGGCAACATCCCTAACCTCTGAACTTGTTTCCTCATCTGTAAAATGGGAGCAGCGCAGCGTCCTCACCACAGACAGAAGTCCCAAGCCAGTAATGGCACTGAAAAATATTCATTTTTGTTTTGGGAGGGTTTTTTTTTCCCCTGATTGCTACTTGCTTTTGAGATCGAGTCTCTCTAGGTAGCCCTGGGTGTTTTGGAACCCAGATTCAATGCTGACATTGGCAACACCAGATGTGAGGACCACAGAGTCAGCATCCCAGTGGGCACTTTCGATTGGTGAAGAGCCATGCCTGGTGGCCAGGAAGTAGAGAAGCACATGTGGTGTGGAGTCTGTCCAGTGTGGAAGAACCAGGATGACTGTCACAGGCCTGAAGGAGACACAACCAGCACTCGGGAGCATGCTCACACTCGGCTGATGGAGCCCATCAGAGTCCATGTGTGCTGATTCTGTGACTCGGGGAAGCCAAATAAACACATGCACGGTCAAAAGATGTAGGCAGGATGACAAGAGCGTGTACATGCTCTTCACAGCCTGGGACACCGTGCGGTTAGTTTCCTTTCTGTTGCAATGACAAATACCTTGACCAAAAGCAACTTAGGAGAAGACAGGATTTATCTGACTTATAGTTCCAAGTCACAGATCATCACTGAGCGAGGCCAAGGCGGGAACATCAGAAGCCATGTGGGATCACTGCCTGCTGCCTTACTCACAGACTCATGTTTAGCTAGCTTTCTTAGACAGCTCAGGACCAACTGCCTAGGGATGTCACCCACAGTGCGATGGGTCTTTCTTTTCCAATTGGCAATTAAGACACTCTCCCCGCCTCCCACACAATAGAAAAACATGCTCACTGATCTAGGCAATGGCTCAGTTGAGGCTTCCATCTCAAATGACTCTAGGCTGTGTCAAGTTGACAGTTAAAGCTAACTAGGACACCGAGGTATCCATCCACAATGGAGCAAGTCCCCGAATCATGCTGAAGGCATGCTACCTGATCCCGAAGGAGCAAGCCACAGCTAACCACAGACCTTGTTTCATAGAGCCCAGAAAGCAGGTGCTCAGGCATGCAGACGTGGGGAGAGGCCGAATCAAATTTGCCCAAGACAAAGTTTCATTGATTTCAACCTTGAAGACACAGGCAGATTGAATCTCTGGGACCAGAAGCCAGGGGAAGGGTGTGTCCTAGGGTGAGTCGGCCAAGCAGAGCGCTGCCTTCCTCTCTATCCTGTTCACGTGTGTGCTGATGGTCTGACGCTTTGCTCGGTTCTCCACTTACAGTTTGGCTTTTGCTGTAGGCATGCTATACTTCAGCTAGAAACAGAAAAAGAAAAAAAAAATAAAATAAAAACAGCAGCAGCTTGGCATGGTGATGCATGTCCATACTGCCCTGTGCTCAGAAGGCTGGGGTAGGAGCATTGATTATGGAGCATAATTGAAGCCACCTTGGTCTCTGTGAGACCCTGTCTGAAAACATGCAGCTTTATGGGTAGAAAACTAATCTGTAGAAACATGTTGGATAGTAACTGACTGGTGGTATGAGCTGAGAAATGTTACCTCCTAGTTGTCACTGTCCTTATTGCTATTGTCCCACCACCCTGCTGCACCATTCCGCAAGGCTGCAGAGACACTTATGTTCTTAGGCACCTTAAATACAGGAGGGCGCTAAGCTCAAAGCATGGAGGGTTCTGTTCTAGGATGGAGATGAGAAGAGACCTCCTAGGGGAAGCATATCTCAGTGGACCACTGAGGGCTTTCACCAGTGATCCCAGGGTGTGTGTTGGGTCGAGCTACCAGCAAAACACAGGGCCTGGAGCCAGAGGCAGGACAGAACTCACGGATCGCCTCTGTGCAGCTCTAGTGGAATATCAGATCAGGTCATTTATAAAGAACAGGAATGTCATCAGGTTTTTCTTGGCCTTCTGGTCTACCAAGATAGGAGCAGGCAGCCTCCTGCTGCCACAGACAGTTTGTTTGTTTGTTTGTTTTGTTTGTTTTGTTTTTGTTTTCTGGAGTCTGGGAAGTTCTTTGTGGTGCATGATCACGATCCATGGCAGGAGGTGGAGGGCTGATCAGATTTTAGAACAAAGACACTCCCTCCACAACCTCATCAATCTATCCCGTAGTGCACAGTGCCCGCTCTCAGGTCCCACCCCCAACATGGCTACCCTGGAGGTAAAGCTTTCAGCCCTTTGCAGACAAGTAGTGCAGACTAAGGTCCCCAAAAAGGGAGAGCAGGTCTGAGGCTGCAGTGGAGGTTTGGAGGGAAAGGAGAGCTGAGTCTGGCTGAGTCCCACAGGGCCTTGAGCTCAACCGACAGCCCCTGCTGGCCTCAAACTTATGACAATCCCCCTGCCTTCCGAATGCTGGGGTGTTAGGCATGCATCACAATGTTCAATCCTGTTTTTATTTTTACCCTTGACTTTTGAGCAGAAAGTGGATGAAGAGGGAAAGAAAAGATGTCTCAGAGCCCAACTGGGAGAGCATTTGTGGTGACCCAAGCTAGATCTGAGTGGGACAGTAGGGACAGACATCGAGCAGACGTTAGCACACTGTAGGGCTAGAATCGGGGACTTGGAAAGTGTCACGGTATGGAGGGAGATGGAGGGAAAGGCAGGCAAGATCTTGGTGACCGGCAAGTAACAGGGGCCTGCACTGGCAGGCAGTTCCGGAGCAGCTGGACCGAGCATACACCCCAAAGTCCAAGAGACAGTAAGCTGAGGCTAGGAGAGTTGTGGGGGGCCTGGGGGGCCTGGAAAGGATGTTACAGAAGCCTGGCAAGGGCACAGGGAAAGCAGTGTCCAGGAAGAACCTGGCCTGTAGAAGGCTGCTGCTTTATACAGCTTACTCAGACAAGCTCAGGTTAGAAGACTCTGTAGCCATGGAATGGGAGTCTCTAGTTACCAGGGAAACTAAGTTTTCCTTCTTGGGTTCTCAGTCTTGTAATAAAAGAATTTAAACACACAACAGGCAGGAAGCTCGAGGACAATTTTCTTAGAGTTTGGAAGAAAATGACAGAACAGAGCAGGCGGTAAATCTTGGCAGCTGCCTGGAGGAGGAAGATGGGGGGGGAAGAAGGGGGGTGAGGGCTTTTGCAATGGCGATGAGCAAACAATCACGTGGTGGAAAAGGAGTGGGGGTGGGGCTTTGGGAAAAGGGAAAAAGAGCCCAGAGTGCCAGAGAAAGCATGCTCCAGTTCCTGACCAGTATGTGTGAGAGAGAGCGGTGTGGGGTGTGGGGAACTTACTCTTTTCTGAGTTAGGACGCCGTGGGAAGGATACAGGAAGGAAGCTCTGCCAACCGCCATCCCCAGGGAGGGGCTTCTGGAAGGGTGAGTACAGTATCTCCTTAGGGGATAGCTAGTTCTCCCTTCTTCTTAGTCTGTCTTCTGGGGAAGCAGCTTTCCTCAGGGCTGAAGTCCTGGCCAGGTGATTGACAGGCCCAGCTGGTTAACTCTTAAAAGGAGACAACAGCTCGTCATGTTTTGGGTAGCTTAGAATGTAAGGTCCCTACCTAGGGCTGGTAGTAAAACTCAGGTGCCATTCTTCCGACCAAGTAAGAGGAAGAAGCAGCAAGAAGTAGCTCTTCCTTGGGCCTCAACGAAGTCCAGATGCCCCATCCAGTGGTAATTTAAATCCTAAGAAGAGGCTTCCTTCATAATGTTACCAGGGAAAAAGGAGAGAAGGGGTCCATCTCCAATGGCTTCCAGGTCTGCTAATATGTTTCCAGCTACATAACTCTAGGGCCTTGGGAAGTGTGAAGGAGGAGATTGCCTTGGAACGGGTGTATACAATAGGCCTTGGCCAAAGATGGACTTAGGTAGTCCAAATGACCAGGCTCTCTCAGGAAAGAGACAGATCAGCATGGTGTGAAACAGATGAGACAGTGTGTCGCTGTCTCAACCTGAGGAAGGATAAATACTAATCGTGGGGATGGGGGTGGCAGCTGAAACAAGCTGTTCAGAATCCTACTTCAGGGGAGAATGGGATAGCCAACACTGTGACACCAGGCTAGACCACGTCTTTGGTGACTGCTTTCATTAGTGACAGGTGTACATAAATGAGGTGTGCCAGTTCTCAGAAGACACCTGTGGGGTCATAGCATGAAGCGTTGGGGATCACTCTATCTCTATCTGGCAGTGGACCATTCCCCAGATAAGGGTTGTTCCTTCAACTTGGGTCCTGGAGTGCAGGCGGCTTGGCACAAAACTGCAGCCAACTTATGTCTGGGATGTGAACAAGAAAGAAACCAAGTTGTGGGGCTATTTGTTACTGTGTAACAGAGCGCAAGACCTTAGGAGGCCCTCAGACCTTAGCACCACCACCTGGTGCTGGAAGTACCAATCAGGTCATAAAAGGCAGTGTGCAGACAGCACCACCTGCCAAAATGAGAACAAAGACCTAAAGTCAAATCCTATAGTTCTGGGGGAGTCTCTAAACCGACTCACCTTGCTTTTTAGCTTCTGCAGATCTACTTACAGCTAACTGTTTTTGTTACTCAACTCAGCATGTCAACCTAGAACATAGTTTTTGTGCTTAATTGTTCACCCTGAGAGAGGCTTGGGCCTACACTGGATCCCCAACACCCCGTGTTAGATGCCAGCTGGCTAATAAAGACTTTCTATGGCCTGAGCCTTTGAATCCAAGCAGTCTCCTCTGGTGGATACACCACAGCGGCAGCCTGCCAGCCTCCCCTCTCTAATACAGAGGTCTCCGGGGCATCGTCACACTGCGCCAGGAGTTCTGCATGCTTGAGTCAAACCTAAAATAACTCAGGCGTGAGGCAGCCCAACACATAAGGTTATATGTGCTGTGATCTCATTAGTAGAGTGTGCTAACTATTCCCTAGTGACAGGAGAGCACTGTCTGCCGGCTTGGCAAGAGGTAATGCAAAGGGAGGGCACAGTCAGCACGCTCCATGTGTTTCCTATTGTAATGTGACTAATTCACCAGTGCGTGATGTCAGAATGCAAACGTCTAATGTGAGCTCAGGCCAGAGACTGGTTTGGTTTGATTTGGGTCCAGGATGGGACTCAGGGCTAAGTACGATCTCTATAACCAGACTCTTCTGAATTTCTCCCTCTCCTTCTCCTCCTCCTCTTCCTCCTCATTCTCTCTCTCTCTCTCTCTCTCTCTCTCTCTCTCTCTCTCTCTCTCTCTCTCTCTCTCTCTCTGTTGTTTTTGGTTTGTTTCTTTGTTTGCTTTTTTCCAAAACTGAGTTTCTCTGTGTAGCCCTGACTGTCCTGGAATTCACTCTGTAGATCAGGCTGGCCTTGAACTCTGCCTCCCAAATGCTGGGAGGTCTTTGTTTTTTTTGGTGGTTTTGTTTTGAGGTATCCCCACCCCACCCTGTGTGTGTGTGTGTGTGTGTGTGTGTGTTATGTGCACTGTCTGTGCATGTGTGTGCCTGGATGTACACACTTATGTACACACAGAAGTCAGAGGAGGACAGCGTGTCCTGCTCTCTCACCCTTTGCCTTATTCCCCTGACAAGCTTTCATTGACTCTGGAGCCAAGCTGTCAGCCAGCAAGCCCAGGGATTCTGCTGTTTGGCCCCCTTGATCCCATGGCCCACCATCCTTTGTTATGCTCCTGTTTCTGCCTTCTGTAGCGCTGGCTTTCACAGGTGTGGCACACACAGACACTTGGCTTTTTTACATGGGCCTCACTTCCTCATTGCTTGTGTAGCAAGTGCTCTTTCTTACATGCTGAGTCAGGGCCCCAGCCCTTTTGTTTTGCTTGAGACGTGGTCTTACATAGCTCAGGCTGATACATGTAGCCCAGGCTGAGTAGAACTTTACACTCCTGATCCTCAAGTCTCCAAGTTTCTGGGGTTACAGGTATGTCCCCTCACCTGGCTAGAATTTATATTCCCTTTATACAGCTGCAGCAAATGACAGGCTTGGAGATTAAGTCACCCGCTAAGGGTCACATGGCTATTATATGGCAGATATCAACACAATAAGATACCAGAGTGTGCTTGAATCCAAATCCTGTGCTTATTAACCTGGAATGAAAACAGGTTTTGTCATTGTTGTTTGATTGTTAGCCCAGGCTGGCTTAGAACTCACAATCCCCCTGCCTCACCTGCTGCATACCCTGGGCTTACAGACATGTGTTACCACCCCAGCTTTGTAATGGTATTTGACCGGCAGACCAGAGGACCCCAGGTGACAGGGCAGTCCAGAGACAGCTTCTACATATGCCTAGCATTCCAAAAGAATGAAATGGGGCAGGAAGTGGGGGTGGGGGGCTTTTGCTGGGTTTGTTGAATAGGCAGAGGTCAGGTCCTAGAGTTCTCATAGTAATCAGGGCCTTCTTGGGAAGGGAGGACCCAACAAGGCATAGTGAGGTGCTGGGGCCCAGCTTGAATGTGCTTGGGACTGCCACTTGTTAAAATTCCACCATTTCATGGGTCAGTTGTTCAGCACAGCCACTGTGAAAAATTAAACTAGAGATGCTTATACTTAAAGTTTATTGGAAGCAAGGTCCAGAGAGTTTGCAGTCACCCGTAATTCCAGCTCCAGGAATCCAACACCTCTTCTGAACTCACCTGCAAGAACACATGTACACATACATACACATAATCAAAAATAAAGTACATCTTCAAAGAAACAAGCAAACTAAAGTTTACTAAAAGCAAAGGTGGGGAAGAGCTTGGAGACATAGTTCTGTTGGGAGAACATTTGCTTAGCATGCGAAAGCCCTGGGTTCCCTTGGAGTACCACACTACTCAGGCTGTGGTGACTGTAATGTGCATGCCTGTAATGCAGAAGCATCAGAAGTTCAAGGTCATCCTCAGCTACATAAGTTCAAAGTCCACCTGGGATACAAAGGATTCTATATTTAAAATAATAAAAGTAAAGTGGGCTAGGGATATAGGGCAGAGCACACGATTAGCCTGCATGAGGACCGAGGTCCAATCCTACAAGCCCCTGTAAATAGGCAAAGACAGAGGCTGGAGAAATGGCTCGCTGGTCAGGAGTGAATGCATGCTGCTCTTGCCGAGGGCCTGAGTTCAGTTCCTGGCATTCACACCCAGCAGCTGACACAGCACTCCAGCAGACTCAAGTGCATGTCCAGCTCCAGGGAGTCTGACATTGTCTCCCTGACTCTGAGGTCACCTACACTCACATGCTCCATCCCCACGTCTACATATAATTAAATTAAAAATAGATCTTTTTTTTTTCCCCAAAAGATGAAGATAATATTAAGAGCCCACCATCCAGCACCAATTTGCTATACTTGCCTCCTCCTAATGCTTCTTGGGGTGATGGGGCCTGTTGATTTGCACAGTGGGACTGTTCGGGGTATCGCTCTGGCCCTTGCTTCTCAACTTCATCCTCTGCAACAGCTGGACACTTGATCAGTTGGATCGCCTATGTCCTGGAAATCGGCAAATGTTAAAGCTAGAGCGGCCCCACCCCTTGGCATGTTTGCTGTTTCATCGCTGACCCCCTGGGTCATTGAAGTGGGGACAGGGTGTGGAAAGCTCAGGTCTGGAGCTGAGGGTGACAAACAGCCTAAGGCCGTCTGGTCCAAGATGTCTGTCATCATCCTAAATGGCTACTGTGCACTGAGTCCTGCTGCATGAGTAGATTCTGATTATGTGTTTCTCACCACACCCCAGTGAGGTAAAGAGCTATAACTGGCTGCAAATGAGGGACCTGAGGCACAGAGTTATTTACAGAGCATCACCTGGTCATTAGGTGTCATATCCAAGACCCAAAGCTGGACCCTAACCTATTGTGCTGAAGTGGGCTTCATCCACCCATAGGCCTGTGACCCTACTTCTCCTGAACAACCAGTTCAGGAGGCCATGTGTCATGCAGATCAGGATGCTCGAGCAGGTACCCCAGGGCCCAAGCCAAGGCAGGTAGGCCTTTTCTTGAAGTAACCTGGAGCAGTGTCCAGGGCCACGATGGTTGGGCAGAGTTCTGTAGTCTCCTGAAGGTTCCAAAGAAGAGAATGATATGTGTCCTTTTCTGTTTCATCTCTGTGACAAAAAATCCCAAAAGAATCAACTTAGGGAAAGAAGAGTAATAACTAGTCACATAAATAAATAGTCCCTCTCAGTGGGGAGCCCTGTGGAGTTCTAATGCTGACTGGCGGAGCTCCTTATCTTGGCAGATCAGGGAAGCAGAGACCTGGATGGACAGGAGGCAGGAACAACCCACCAATGCTGTCAAGGACCCATATCCATCTCCAGAGTTCCATGGCCTCCCAAAAGAGCGCCACCAGCTGACTTAAGCGTTCAACCAACAGGGGAGCTTAAGATTGTGGGGACCTCACACGCAAAGCATGACACTCTGGGACAGAGCAACCAAAGGACATCCTGTGAGGACTCACCAAGCACAGCTAACCATGTCTCAACACTGCTTTCCTGACAGCTGGGCTCGAGAACCATCCCTTATCAGGGAAGAGGATTTTTGTGATTCAGACGGAAGTAGCCACACTGACAGTGGGCAATGAGGCAAGAGAAGCTGGGCCTGGGGTGTGGCTCACCTGGGAACAGCTCTGGAGGTTGATAAACAGTTGGGAGGAGGAAGGGCACTAAGCTGGAAGAGGGAACGGGAACCCTGGGAAGCTTGAGAGGCCATGAGGGGCAACTGAGGCCTCACTCAAGAGCAGTTAGGTCATGGAGTGGCAGGTTCAGCACTGGCAGACCCAAGGTTGATTGGAAAATGTAGAGGCTGGCTGGCAGCTTGCAGGTGGTAGCAGGGCCCCCGACCAAGGATGAGAATCAATGGCAGCCAGCACAGAGACAGGATGACAGGTCCATCTGAACATATACTTGCAAGTCCCATGGAGCCTAGAGAGGCTAGTTCAGGGGTTAGGTTTGCACAGGACTTTTCCTGGCCTTGATTGGCAATGGGAAATGGAATCCAGGAGCTGGTGAGTCCAAGGAAGAAGTGGGACAGTCAGGATGACAAGATGGGAAGGGGTGCCCTGGTGCATGTGGCATAGGTGGGGGTCGTTGGAGAGGTAGGGTTATGAAAGCTGAGCAGGAAGGAATTCAGGGGTAGGTCAGTGAGGCAGAAGCATGGGGGGAGGGGTGATGTGGAGCTCCGAGAAGCCTGAGAGTGGGTGTGGGGGTAGAGGTGAGTGACAGGCTGTGGACCCACTGAGAGAATTTCCACAAAGCCTTCAGGCTACTGAGGTAGGGTGGGAAGGGTGGCGTGCAAGGGAGACTGGTTGGAGCAGGTCTCCCAGGGGTGAGAAGCTGGTGTTCTTGCAGGTAGAAGGACATTTGGTGATTTTTTTTTTTTCTTCCTGATTCTGAAGGCAAGGGAAGCTGCGATAAGGAGTGTGGGTAGGTGGAGGCTGAGGAACTTCCGGGACAGGAATGAAAATGGCAACCCAACAGGCAGCACCAAAAGGCCGTGTCTACTTCCTGTTCTTAATTTTACTGGGGGAGGGGGGGATGGGAAGTCTCACATCCAATGACAGGTATCCTTAAAAGAAAAGCAGAGAAGCTATGTATTCACAAAGGGAGAGATTGGAGACTGAGAAACTGAAGTGCTCCTTAGGACAGGCTGCTTGCTTCCCTGGCACTCTCTGGGGGTCTTCACCCTCATAACCCCTAACAGGCTGTGTAGTGACCTGTCACCAAAGACCAGGAACCCAATCACTGGGGGGTTAAAGAGCATGTTGCAGCACCAGCCAGGGCAGGGAGGCGAGACTGGCTTGGGCAGATCTTTCCTCCCTGAAGTTATTTTCTCAAGGATCTGTCACAGGGAAAGGGTAAATGAGCAGAAAAACATTTTCTGGTAAGGCAGTTTCAGGACCAGAGTGGCAGGGAGGCCCTTGGGCTGCAAGAAGGGTGACCAAGGAAACGCTATGGGAACCACCTGAGCTGTAGATTCCTGGGATGGGAGTCGTCATCTCTAGTTTGAATAGCCAAGAAGGTCGGAGGCTGCCTTTTTGGGTCATTCATGTCCTGGGGGTTCTGCCCTGCTCACTGGGCCACTTGGAGAATGCCTCAGGCTCTCTCTGAGCCTGTCTCCTTACTTCATAAGTAGGTGGCTAGAGTCCATTGTTTTGCTTGAGACTGGGTCTCATGCAGCCCAGGCTGGCCTTGATCTCATTGTATAGCCAAGGATGGTCTTGATTTCATTTTTATTTTTCTTTCTTTGTTTTTTGTTATTGTCTTATTTTTGATACAGAATTTCTCTGAGTAGCCCTGGCTGTCCTGGAACTCACTCTATATACCAGACTGGCCTTGAATTCAGAGATCTGCCTGCCTCTGCCTTCCAAGTGCTGGAATTAAAGGCGTGTGCTACCAGGCCTGACTGACAATCTTGAATTCCTGAATCTCCTGCTTTCCCCTCCAAGTCCTTGGGATTCCAGGTTTTACACACCACCTGGCAAATAACTCTTCTTCTTCTTCTTCTTCTTCTTCTTCTTCTTCTTCTTCTTCTTCTTCTTCTTCTTCTTCTTCTTCTTCTTCTTCTTCTTCTTTCTCTCTCTCTCTCTCTCTCTCTCTCTCTCTCTCTCTCTCTCTCTCTGTCTCTCATCATTGAAACAGGGTCTCTTTATGTAGGCTTGGCTGTTTTGGAACTCACCATATAGAGCAGGCTGGCCTTGAACTCTGTCTGCCTGTGCTCCCGAGTGCTGGAATTGAATGTGTGCCTGTGTGCCACCATGCCTGGCTTAGACCTCTAGTCTTAACTCCCTCATCCTGGAGGTAGAATGTCTGTGCTCCCCCAGATTCTCTCCAGGTCCACGGGTGACACCCAGATCTATGTTCCCCTGGATCTTCCGTTCTATGAAAGTTGGCCTTCCTATGTTCGTCCTCAGTGCTACCCATGTGGATATTAAATGCTTAGGGCACCAGTCCACATCTCAGGAGCAGCTATAGGAATTGCCGGGTCCAGCTCAAAATGACAACATGAGTCCTCTTGTTCAAAAAAGGGGCTGGGTGTGGTGACACAGGCCTGTAACTTCAGCATTCGACAGACGGAAGTAGGAGAATTGTCAGTTTAAGACTGGCCTGGGATACATAGAGTTCCAGTCAGGTGGGGCTATAGAGTAAGACTGTGTCAAAGGAGAAAAAAGAATTCAGGAAGTATCTGATATGGGGTTCAACAAACTGCTATACCATACACAGGGCCTTCAGGGGGTGAATGGGAACATAGAGGCTGGCTTCCCTTCTTCCCCGCCTGGGAGCTTTACAGCCTGGCCCTACCACAACACCAGGAGGTACTGAAATTGCACGGGTGTAGTTCATGGCTGTGTGTCATGGAGTCCGGGGAATGTGACTATTAGAATTAACTTTGTGGTGGTGAGGTCAGCATCCTGCCCCTGCCCAATGACCTCAGGCAAATCACTTGATCTCTGAGCTTAGTTCTTGACATGTGATGGATGACATGCAGCTTCTAGGGACCAGACCACAGCCTTAGGACCATGATTTGGCCTCTGTGTAGGAGACAAAAGACAGAAAGAAATCCTCACTACAGACTTGAGACACTCCAGAAATCTGGAGGTCACTGGCAAGCTGTGGTGCTCCTAGGAGGAGTATTCACTGTAGGAATACTTTTATGACACTTTAATCCTGTCTGTGCCCCTTGCCCAGCTTCACCCCTACAGGACACAGACATTTTGGATGAAGGAGCCCTGTCTGGCTGACCTAAGATAAACAGATATTTCATTTGGGACAAAATCCACAGAGGTGTCACTCTCTGAGGGTTTCAGATAAGACTGTCCCATTGTATAGGGGAGGAAGCCAATGGCCACGGGATGGTAAGTGACCATGCAAACCCAGTTGCCCAGCTTGTGTCAGACAATGGTTGGGGACATTTGTCTGCCTGCCAAGCTCAGATCCTATGGAGAACTTGCATGTCCCCAGAGCTCCCAAGGGAGCCTCACAGCATGCGGCCCTTAGCCAGGGCAGAAGTGGGGAGCTCAGGGGATCTGCAGAGGGGTGCAGAGCTCAGCCTTCCTGCCTGGCTGTCTGGGTGCCTCCTCATCTCCTCATCTCCCACCAGGCTCCACACCCATTTTGTCCCCTCCACAGTTGCAGCTATAGCAACAGGCCCCTTTCCACTTCCTGTCTCTCTGGAGAAAGTTCTCTTTAAATGTTCCTCCCTGCCTGTCTGTTTTGTTTTCTTCTTCCAAAAATCTGTTTTCAATTAATTTCATAATAAAAACCATACTAAATTCTGGAAAACAACAGCATTGAGAAATTATTTTTGAAAGCTAGCACAGGAAGTGCTCACCCAGCTCCGCCTGCCCTGCTCAGTGCTTAACCTCAGTGCTTACCTCTTTAACCTTCCTCCCAGGTTCCCTCCAAGACCCTCTCACCAGGTCTCTGGAAACTACCCCCAAACTGTCCCTTCCTACTGCCCCCTGTGTACAGCCATCTGGAGAGACCCTTCCCACCTATTACCCAGCCTGCCTCACACTCCCTCAGGGATGTGTTTTCTCTACAAGATGGATCTGCTCTGTTCAGATTCTTTTTGCTCAGACGCCATCAGGGATTTGTCATCCCCTAGAGATAAAGCCGGGATCTCCGAGCCTCACTGCAGTTGATTCTGCTTTTGTGTTTGGTGGACCCTCTGTGATAGACTGTTTCTGAGTTGGGGGGGAAATGCTGGTGCAGGAAGACAAGATGGAGAGAAGAGGTGGGAAGCCCCAGGTTGCAGAGAGCAATCTACCAGGGACTTACAAACAGATGTATGTATTGGGTAGGGGTAAAACAGAAGTGTCCAGCACCTCAGAGCCGGAGGGGGTGTATGCATATGCTCAGTCTCCCTTAGGAGACAAAAAAGGCATTGCCAGCTGGACTATACCTAGGCTTTCCCCAAATGCAACATCGGTGGAGATAGCCAGGGTGCCATTGTTCACTGCTGGGAATAAAACTCTCCACTGACTATCTTAAGAACTCTATTTATCCTATAGGGTCAGGTCACGTGGTGGATGTGGTGGCTCATCTTCATTCTCAGTGTGATTGGGTGTACCCATGGGGTGTTTCCAGAAAGGTTTAGCTGAAGTGGGCTGCAGCATCCCCCGGGGTTCTGGACTAAATAAAAAGAAAAAAAAATGAACCTGGCCCCTTCCTGATCACAGATACCATGTAACTGGATACCCTACATCATACCTGCTGCTGCCTAATAGACTTTCTTAAAATGGGAGCCAAAATAAATTCTTCTTCTTCTTCTCCTCCTTCTCTTCCTTCTCCTTCTCTTCCTCCTCGTCCTCCTTCTTCTTCTGCTTCCTCCTTCCTCCTTCTCTCTCTTCTTTCCTCCTCCTCCCTTATCCTCCTTCTTTTTCAGGAGAGAGTTTATCTGTGTAGCTCTGGCTGTCCTGTGTAGACCAGGCTGGCCTCGAACTCACAGAGATCTGCTTGCCTCTGCTTCCTGGGTGCTGGAATTAAAGGCGAGAACCACCACCACCTGGTCAAACACTTCTTTCCTTAAGCTGCTTTTGTCAAATATTTTTGCCATAACAATGAGAAAAGAAACACCGTGGACAAGATGTCGCCCATGCCTAAGATGGCTACCCAGGTCAAGCGGTATCTGTCCAGCCACTGTTCTCTGTTGTAAGAACTTAGCCCTCAAGACTCCACCCAGTTAGGTCCCCTATCTGCTGGTCTGAATGAAGACTGCCTGCAGGTCACAGTGAGGGGCCTTCCTTGCTGTTGTGACAAGTGTGAGACACTTGGTTCTGACAGGTGAAAAGCATATGGGCAGGGTCCTGTATCCTCAGGATCAAACTGGCACTAAGGGGCTGCACAAAAGCCTTCTTCTAGACCAGCGCTGTCCTGCCATGTCACCGCCTTCCTCCAACTCAGTTTCCCTTTTCTCTCTCTCCGTGCAGAGGTTGAATCCAACCCAAAGTCTGGCATACACTGAACACAAGCTATCCCCTGAGTCACACCGAATCCCTTCCTTTTTAAAGTAATATCTTAATGGTTTGGGTAGAGATGGGAGAGTGCTTCAAAACTCGGTGAATTTCAAAGAATTCATCTGAATATAATCACTTCCCTTCTCTAACAGCCTCCTGCATCAAGCTGGCCCTTGGAGGCCAAGGGGGCTGACGGTTTGCAGAGTCTCGTTTCTATTTTCTTGGCACTCATAGCCAGGCACAAGTCAGTGTCTCCAGAAAGTGGTTCCTCTCTTTTGTTGTTGTTTTGGAGACAGCATCTCTATATGTAACCCTGGCTTCCTTGGAACTCAACTGTATAGGCCTCGAACTCAGAAATCCGCCTGCCTCAGCCTCCCGAGTGCTGAGATTAAAGGCATGTGCCACCATGCCAAGTTGAAGTGGTGTATGTGTGTGTGTGTATGTGTGTGTGTACAAGTGTGTCACATGAATACATGAATGTCATATTGGAACTTGCTAAGTTTTAAATTATTTTAGGTATGTGAGTGTTTTTGCTTGCATGTATGTGTTCTGCATGCATGCCTGGTGCCTTTGGAGGTCAGAAGAGGGCATTAGATTCCACTGAACTGGGGTTACAGTTATTTGTGACTGGTCTTGTGGATGCTGGGATCTAAACTCAGGTTCTTAACAAGAGTAACAAGGGCAACAAGAGATTTTCACTGCCGGACCATTTCTCCAGCCTTTGAAACTTGCTTTCTGTTACTTAGAAACATACTGCGGTCATCAGGCCCTGTGTCACATGCCTGTGTTCCCGGCACTGGGAGGCAGAGGTGGGAGGCTAAGAGTTCAGGTGAGGTCACGCAGGAAGTTTAAACCCAACAATAGTACACTTTCCTGTGGACTGTTAACGGGCCGATTGGACAGCATGGTGATGAATACTCATTGTCAACGTCACGAGACTTGGAACCTTATAAGAGGGAGACACCCTCAGAAGGTCAGAGGTGTGTGCATCCCTAACGTGATTTAGTTCCCAGGAGAAAAACTCCTCCTGAATGTGTGGGCTGGAATAAAAAGTGGGAAAAGAGAAAGCAAGCTGGGTGCCAGTTCTCTTTGTATCCTAACTACAGGATTTGGTGTGGTCAGCCATCTCGCCTTCCTGCCGCCAAGCCTTCCCCACCATGAAGGACTGGATCCTCTCTCAAACTCAGAGCCAAAATAAACCCTTCCTTCCTTAAGACAGACATTTGTAAGAAGGAGCAAAGGCAGTAAGTTAAGTCTTACCCTGCCTGTTGGTCCTGGCTCCTCCTACCCCAGCCTGTCTGTTAGTCCTGGCTCCTCCCACCCCATTTTTTTTTAGCATAAATTAACCCCAAACCGGGTCACCAGCTCACAAAGTATATGCATTTAAAATTTATATACCTTGCAGTTTTTCCATCTTAATAGAACAAGTCACTGGTCCCCTAGGAATGTGTGAACGCCCCACACCCTGTCCAACTCTAGATGTCGGGAACAAGTCTAAACAGTTGCCAAGATCACATGCGGAAGCTCATTGTTTTTGATGCAGTTTCCTGAATGTAATCAAGGCTGACCATCTTAGCTCTGTCCACTGGCCTTTTTATTTCTTCTTCTGAGAACTTTAGATTCTAATCCTTTGTCCAGTTTATAATGTATGTGTTTCTCAAACACCTTGTAAGACCTTTTGAAGATTGTTGATATTAATCTTACTGTTTATGTGTGTCAAATTATTGAGGGGGGTGTGTGTGGTGCTAAGGACCTAACCCAGAGTGTCAGAGATGCTAAGCTTTCGCTATATGCTCACCTCCAGCTTAGTTGTAAATATCCAGCTACAAGCAGAAAGTTGCATATGAGACATTTAACTTCAAAGCAGCCGGGCGGTGGTGGCGCACACCTTTAATCCCAGCACTTGGGAGGCAGAGGCAGGAGGATTTCTGAGTTCAAGGCCAGCCTGGTCTACAGAGTGAGTTCCAGGACAGCCAGGACTACACAGAGAAACCCTGTCTCGAAAAACAAAAAACAAACAAACTTCAAAGCGTATTGAAAAGAGCAGCCCAGCTAGGCTAACCCCCCTGCCTTCCCCCCAACCCCCCTCCACATACACATACTCATGGCACCTCGAAACCACTTATAACTCCAGCTCCAGGGGGTCCAATGACATCTTCAGGCCACAGAGGGCACCTGCACTCAGGCATACAAAACCCCACACAGACAAGCACTCATTTACATAATTTAAAAATAAAATAATTCTTTTTGAAGATAGAGTTTCTCTGTAAGGCCCTGACTGTTCTGGAACTTACTCTGTAGACCAGGCTGCCTCGAACTCAGAGATCAACCTACCTCTGCCTTCTGAGCGCTGGGATTAAAGGTGTGCACCACCACATCTGGCTTTTTTTTTTTTTTGAGTTATGGGGCAACCCTTGAACATACCCACCTCCAAGCCTCCACAGTCACCACTGTGGCTAGTTCCCTCACACCAACAAACTATTCCACTATTCCTTTTGTCTTCCCCTGTGGTGGTGTTCGTTTGTGTGTTATTTTTAATTTTTCTTGGGTGTTTATTTATTTACCTTTCTGTTATCTATTTTATGTTATAGCTGTTTTGCTTGTGTGTATGTCTATGTGCTGTGTGTGTGCTGTACCTGCACAGGCCAGAAGAGGGCACTGGATTTTTTTTTTTTCAACACATGCTACAAACAGAACCCAGGTCCTCTGGAGGAATGACCAATCCCCTTAACTGCTGAACTATCTCTCCTGTCCCCTCTCCATTTTATTCTTTTGAGGTTGGGTATCATAGATCTTAGATTAGCTTCAAACATGTTGTGTAGACAAGGATGACCCTGAAATTCTGACGCTGTCTCTGCCTCCTGAGTTCTGAGGTTATGTGTGTATGCTACCACACCTGGTGAGGATGGAACCCAGGCCTTCCTGCAGGCTATGCAAATGTTTACCAACTAAGCAAAATCTTCTGCCCCTCCTATTTGAGACAGGACCTTGCCGTGTAGTTCATTTGGACCTTGAGCTTGAGGCAATCCTCCTGCCTCAGCCTCTAGAGTGTTGAGATTACAGGGGTCCCCAATGCCACATTACCATGTCCAGCCCTTGTGATTTTTTTGTTTTGTTTTCCAATGGAGAAAATTTTGCATTTAGCTACTCAGACTTCCCTTTTTGCAGCTTCTGAATTTTTTTAAAATAAAACTTTAAAAGGTCTTCACAATTAGCAGCTAAACAAAGCAAAAAATGTCCTTCAAGTGCCTTTAATACATGAGCTACTATTTTTAAATCATGGCCCAGTGCCTCATTCTCAGGGCGAGACCCATAATTTATTTAACCAAACCCTTGCTCACTGAGCATGTGGTTTGGTCTCTCTATGTTGAATCAGTCATGCCGTGCCCCCTGGCTTCTCAGCCCCATCTGGATTTATGTCAGAGGGAAACTCCAGACATCAAACTGCTTCATCTGTAACTTGACCATGGGCTGGGAATGTAGTTCAGTTGGTAGTGTGCTTTCCCTATGCACAAGGTCCACCTCCAGCATCCTGTAAGCTGAGCATGGTGCACACCTGTAAGCCCAGCAACTGGGAGATAGAGGCAGGAGGACCAGGAAACCGTGATCATCCTTGACTACTTAGCAAGTTTGAGGCCAACCTAGACTATAGGAGACCCTGTCTCAAACAAATAAGCAAACAATCCAAAACTTTGGACTTTCATATTGCTGTTTTTCTGGTCTTCTTATGTAGCTCGACTCTTGATTTAACATAATTTATATATAAATAAATACTGTTCTCATTCATATGGTTTAACAAGGATGGGACTGGTGAGATGGCTTAGTGGATAAGGCACTTGCTGCTGAGGCCAACTACCTGAGCTCAATCTGTGATATCCACATGATGGGAGGAGAGAACAGACACTCCACACATGGACCATGGCATGTGTGTCACACACACACACACACACACACACACACACACAAAGTATTTTGTATCCACACCTACAGATTGGTAATAGATGGATAGATGATAGATAGATAGATAGATAGATAGATAGACAGAGAACAGAAGGATACATGGGAAATTTTCTGATCTTGTTCATCCATTTCCCTGGGAAACAGACCATGTTGTCAGTTTCTTGTGCATCTTTCCACTTCTCATGCACACATATGGAAACAAGATATGGGTCTATTTTTCCCCTTAAAAATACATGACTGGGTGTGGTGGCATGAATCTGTGATCCTAGCACTCTTGTTGCTGAGGCAGGAAAATGACTGCAAGTTCAAGGCTATCCTGAGCTACAAGTAGGTTTCAAGATAGCCTGAGCATAGATGAGACTGTGTCCTCAAACATACATACACACACATGCCCACACACACACCATACACATACACACACCACACACACACCACACACACACCACACACTCACACACACACACACACACATCACACACACACCACACACACACACACCATACACACACCACACACACCCCACACTCACCACACACACACACCACACACACCAGACATACACCACACACACACACACACACACACACACACCCCACATACACACCACACACAGACATACACACACATCACACACACACCATACATACCACACACACACCCCCCACAGACACATACATACCACACACACACCACACACACCACACACAGACACACACACACACCACACACACACACGACTTCTTACTTCATGTATCTCTGGGATTGTTCCATCGTGTAGAGCCTGTGTGTTGCAGCTGTATCCACAGTGGCACACAAGTAAGCTCCGTCATCTTGCCTCTCTGATGGATATTTAGAAGACTTCCATCTGTAAATAATGTTGCCTAAGAAAATCTTCTCAGTTCCTCATCGCATGTGTGTTCTGTAGGATACAATTCTGAAAGTTCTGGGTCGAAGGGAGATGTGATCGTCATGATAAATAAATCTTGCCAAACCAAGCTCTCTCTCTGGATGCTCAGTGGGTTGCACCAGCAAGGCTGGAGGGACCTGCTTTCCTTCCTCCCCCAGCTCTGCCTCAGCCTCTGGCCACCTAACCCACCCAAAAGCTTGGGGTTTTGTTGTTTTCTTTATTCAAGACAGGGTTTCTCTGTGTACCCTTGGGTATTCTAGAACTTGTTCTGTAGACCAGGCTGGTCTCAAACTCAGAGATCTGCTGGCCGTGGCCTTCACAACCGGCTTTATTGTTGTTGCTGCTGATAATAATGTTGATGATAAAAATCTGTGAGCTACACAGATTTTTCAGTCAGCTCAGGCTGACCTTGACATAGAGATCCCCCTGCCTCAGCAAGGATTACAGACAGGATGCCTCACCTCCCCCATCTCTTGCTCGCCCTCAGAGTCTCTGGGTTGTGAGCCTCTGTGTGCTGGGTATTTCACCACTGAACTAGGAGCAAAAGCAACAACAAAAATCTTGTAGTTAAAATCTTTGTTTACTTTATCAAGAGTTACCAAGTATCTTGCCAGGCATATGCCTACAATCCCAGGACTTGGGAGGTAGAGACTTATGAATTCAAGCCAGCCTTTGGTTACATAGTGAGTTTCAGCTTGGGCTATAGGAGACAATGTCTTTTAAAAAACAAAAAACAAAAACCAGGGCTGGAGAGATGCTCAGCAGTTAAAAGCACGGACTGCTCTGCCAGAGGCCCGGGCCACACCTGCTCTCTACTTGGGAGCTGGGGATCTGAATCAAATTCTTGTATTTACACAGAAGGCATTCTTACCCACTGAATTATGTTCCCAGCTCGTAACACTGACATTTTAATGCTTTCTTCTCATATTATTTTGACATTTTAATTCTTTATGTAGTCAAATTTATCGACCTTTTCTTTAGAGGTCTCAGATTTGCTAAAGCACTTAAACAGGCTTATTCTCAGGTTCTCCTTTAAAAAAATCCTCCCATGGTTTTGCTGAGCTACGTATGTTTTGCTATATATGAAATATTACATACATACATTTACTTTGGTGGTAGGGACCCATTGAACCCAGGGCCTTGAACAGTCTCTATCCATTTAGCCAAAACATGATGTGTTTTTAATGATGGTATAGTATGTCACCATAGGAGAGGACTGTAATTTATTTAGCCCAGCCCCTATTGCAGAATGGTTAAGCTATGTTTTCTTTTCCACTACTACAAATTATACAGCAGCGAGAAGCCTATACATAAATTTTCAACTTCCTTAGGCTGAATTCCCAAAAACCACCTTCATTCTCAACCCCACACCTTCCTCAGACAGCAGTATCCCTTCTCCCACAGCAGGGTTCCTTTTAAGACACACCCCTCCCTTCCAAGCCTGAGGTGGGAGGGAGGCCCAGGGTTTACTCGCTCTTGGCTTGTCTTAGCCCATCTTTGATTTGTCAGGCACACCAGATATGATGGAGGAAGTAGGAAGCGTGGGTCTGGAAGAAAAAGGAAATCTGAAATTGACTGTCAGGGCTCTCCAGGGCCCACTGACTGTTACTTTGCAAGCAACTCACCACTCTAGACATGCCGCGTTCAGGAAGGTTTGTGACCCGGTTGAGATCACAGCGAGGGCTTTGCCTAGAGGCACCCTGGCCCAGCCATCTGATCCCAAAAGAAGGGACGGTTTGGGAAGAAAACAAGGCCAGTCTGGGACAAGTGGCTCAGTAGATCAGTTTCATAGCAGCCCCTGGCCATCAATTAGGGCAAGAGTGGAGCTAAGCTATCTAGCAATGGAGAGGAAGGGGAACGAAGAAGAGCTGATTTAACCATTTACAATGCCTCCAAATCAGAGTAATTAGAGCTATGGGTAGATTCAGCTGCTCAGCAGCTCACTTGGAACGGGGAGAATATTGAATTAAACGGGTGGATCGCATGGGAGAGACCAGTCAAACCGAGACCTACATCACCGGTCACTCCTTGCTCCAAAGGTGGCCTCAAGCCAAGGAATGTGGGTGCCTCTAGCCACTGGAAAAGACAAAGATGCTCTCTCTTAGAACTTCCAGAAGAAAAGCTTCCCACCAACACCCCAAGTTTCAGTGCAGTGAGTCCGACTTATAAACAGTAAGAAAATAAGCATGTGTCTTTTAAAGTTTGTGTTCCTATAGCAGCAATAGGAAACTAATACAAATACTACTTCAAATTGCCAATAAAAAGATGCCCAGAGAGGGAATACCCAGGGAGGGAATGCCCAGAGAGGGAATGCCCTGGCAGACACACACAGCATCGAGAAGCAGACTGGAGATGAGAAGCATAAACTGTAGGGTGCGGTCCTTTATTTGCTAGAGACTTCTGATAACTTTGACTTCTTGAAGACAGCCTAGGTGTCAAAAGTTAGCCAGAATTTGGCCTGGAAAGGCTGAGGTCAAGGTCAGTCTGGGCTACAGAGAGTTCAAGGTCACTGGATGATTTAGTGAGACTTTTCCTTTTTAAAAAAGAAAAGGGCTGGGGTTATAGCTCATGGCTGAGCACTTATCTAGTTTACATGAGACACTGGACTTAAACTGCAGAACCAGAAGAACATAAGGGAGGGAGGGAAGGGAGAAAGAGGAAGAAGGAAAGGAAGAAGAGGAGGAGGAGGAAGAGGAGGAAGAGGAGGAAGAGGAGGAAGAGGAAGAAGAGGAAGAAGAGGAAGAAGAGGAGAAAGGAAAAGAAGAGGAGAAAGAAGAGGAAGAGAAAGAAGGAGGAGGAAGAGGAGGAAGAGGAGGAAGAGGAGGAAGAGGAGGAAGAGGAAGAAGAGGAGAAAGGAAAAGAAGAGGAGAAAGAAGAGGAAGAGAAAGAAGGAGGAGGAAGAGGGAAAAGGAGGAGGAAGAGGGAGGAGGAGGAAGAGGAGGAAGAGGGAGGAGGAGGAAGAGGAGGAGGAGGAAGAGGAGGAGGAGGAAGAGGGAGGAGGAGGAGGAGGAGGAGGAGGAGGAGGAGGAGGAGGAGGAGGAGGAGGAGGAGGAGGAGGAGGAGGAGGAGGAGAAATAGTCAGATTAAGTTGTATGGAAAACCTCCAGAGCTGTGGGGATTATTCTGTAGGCTGGGAAGGCTGGGAGCCCCCTTCCTCCAGCTACAGATGTCTCCCAGATGTGGTGGGCGAAGCACTGGGACAGCGGCGCGAAGTGTGGGTGGGTGAGGGCGAGAGGTCTGGGGTCTGGCGCACTGGGGGCCAGGGGCCGCACCGTCGGGGGAGCGGCTGTTTGCGGGCAGGCTGGGAGGAGCGCGGGCGGGGCCCGGGGGAGGGGGGCGGGTGTAATCCGGGCGGAGCAGTGGTGGGCTCGGGTTACTTCCCTGTAACTGTGGGGCCAGGCGAGCGGCCACAAGGCAGGAGCAGCTTGGAGCAGCGCGCTGTCCTAGGCAAGTGCGGGGAGGCAGCCATGGACTGCGGACGTTTGGACACTGGGTGTGGGGCTTGGCATCCGGGTGTGGGAGACAGTTGTAGCTTCTGTCTTTACTCAGATGGGTAAACTGAGGGCCTGGAGCTGCCGAGGCTGTTGGAGTGGGTCCCCGAGGGTGCCAGCAGCTCGTGGCTTCCAGGTGTCTGCAGTGCTCCGAGGGAAGCTCCGGCCTTGGTGACAGAAGATAGGCAGGCCTGGAGAACATGGGGTGGCTGGAGCCCGGGAACACAGGGTAGTAGCTGGGGCCTGGTGGCCAGATTCAAGGGATAGGGGGCTGGTGGTGAGGGACACATAGAAGACCGAGGTTGAGAGGATACAGAATGGTTGAGGTGTAGAGGACCTGGGATGGCTCACGCTGGCCCCTGGAAGTCACAGAGCAAAGACACAAGTTTCTGCTCTACAGTCCCAGTCGGGTTAGAGTGGCAGCTCTGGCCCTGAGCCCCAGCCTCTGTGAGGAGGCGGGAAGTAGACTTTATCCTCGTTTTGCTACCTAGAACCTTGGTGCTGCGCTCATCATCGCATGCATAGGCATGCCTGCCTCCTGAATGCGCGCCAGGTTAGAGGTGTCCGATTCTGCTGCGGTGGCCTCCAGGGAGCAGCGCTGGTGGGAACCCAAGCTTTTTCGGCCGATGGATCTTTCCAAGCAGAATACCTCCAATAAGCAGGCCGCCTATCCTGGAGGGTCTGGGCTTTAGTGACTTAAAACTCAGTCCTGGTCTGAGGATTACAATGATGTGTGCCGTTGGGAGATTTCAGGGCACTTATGTGGCTGACAGGTCTGAGGTCTAGGGAATGACAGGTGAACCTGTCAGGACCTCAGCCAGTTTATTTGTGAAAGTGGAGCTTGGAGGAGGTGGCCTCCTACCTCTGTCAGCGTGGGTGGCCAGTAAGAAGGAGGTGGGCTAGCACCACACAGGAAGACTGATCACAGCTCCCTTCGGGGAAAGGGAGCTTTTCCTACATGGGACAGGCCCAGGTACAGGAACTAGAACTGTGGCCTTGTCGGGTTGTGGAATCCCTGAGCAATGAGCTGTATAGCCTAGGTTGGCCTGGATCTCTAGGCAATCCTCCTGCCTCAGCCTAAGCCTCTGGATTTGACTATGGTACTCTCCCCCTACTCCACAGGATTTGAACTTAGGGACATATGCATAACATAAGCCCTGCAGAGTACCTGAGGGGCCACTGCAAGTTGATTGCCCTGAAGCCCTTTGTCCCAGAATCCCAACAGGCTGGTAGCCACTCACCTCAGGCTGAGTCCAGTCTTGAGGGAGCCTGTGGTAGTCTCAGTTATACCTATGAGGGCAGGGCAAGGGTCCTCTGCAGAACTGTTTGTAGCAGCCTCTGCTGGTCCCCATCTTATGAGTATCACTTCCCAGAACAATTCCCAATTCCTGATCATGGTCTGAGTGAAGGGAATCTGTCCTTCTTGTGGCCTTTAAAGCGACTTCCATCAAAGAAAGTGTGGGGCTCTAGGATTAGTACACTTTGCTCACCCCACGAAGCTCTTCTGTTCCTGCCCTCTAGAGACACTGCCCTGGCCCATGGAGGTAGACTTGCCATGGTTTAATACTGTTCCCACGGAATGGAGTGTTCAGAGCTCCCAGAGGAAGCACCCTGGGGATTGGTCCAGCCCAGCCCAACCCAGCTGCAACATGAGAATAGGCCATCAGCCAGAATGGCCCTGTTCTGGGGCCTGGTTTTACCCTGGCCCTACACACTGCTATTTCAGAGTGGAAAGAGAGCCTACACACTATCCCTGAATGCCCTGCTTGCCTGGCCTCACAGTACCTACACCAGAACTCACTCAAGAGTGAGAGCTCTGGAGAGGAATCCATGAACTGAGATGTGCTATGGAGCCCAGGCTACCTAGTGTGTGCGTATGTGTGCTGTGCTTGCCTCTGTGTGTCTGTGTGTGTGTGTGGTATGTTTGTGTCTGTGTGTGTGTGTGGTATGTTTGTGTCTGTGTGTCTGTGTGGTATGTTTGTGTCTGTGTGTGTGTGTGGTATGTTTGTGTCTGTGTGTGTGTGTGGTATGTTTTTGAGTGGTGTGTTTGTGGGTATATGTGTGTATGTTTGTGTATGTGGTGTGTTTGTGGGTGTGTTTGTATGTGTGTATAGTGTGTGTTTGGGTATGATATGTATATGTGGTGTATGTGTGTTTGTGTGTGGCATGTATATATGTATGTGTTTGTGTGTAGTGTGTATATTTGTTTGTGTATGGTATGTATATGTGGTATGTGTATATATGTGGCATGTGTATATGTATGTGTTTGTGTATGTGTGTGTTTGTGTATGTATATGTTTGTATATGTGTGTGGTGTGTGTTTGTGTATGATATGTGTATGTGGTATGTGTATGTGTGTGTGTGTGTGGTATGGGTATATATATGTGTGTGTGTGTGTATGTGTGTTTGTATGTGGTACATGTATGTGCTGTGTTTGTGTGTGGTGTGTTTGTGTATGATATATGTATGTGGTATGTGTATGTGTGTGTTTGTGTGTAGCATGGGTGTATATATATGTTTGTGTGTGGTATGTGTATGTGCTGTGTTTTTGTGTGGTGTGTGTGTGTGTATGTGGTGCGTGTGTGAGTTTGGTATGTGTGTATGTATATGTTTGTGTGTGGTATGTGTTTGTATGTGGTGTGGGTGTGTGTGGTGTGTGTGTGTATGTGTCTGAATGTGTGTGGTATGTGAGTGTGTGTGGTATGTGTGTGAATGTATGTGTGTATATATATGTTTGTGTGTAGTGTGTGTGTGGTGTGTGTGTATGGCATGTGTGTATGTATGTGGGGTGTGTGTGTGTATGTGTGTGCTGTGTGTGTGTGTGTATTCTAGACAGGGTTTGGTAGTTGAGACCTGCCAGGTGGGGTCAAAGCTCCTAACCCCACTGGGGGAAGCATTGGAAGGAAGGCAAGAGACTTGCTTTCTGCAGACAAGGCCTTCACTGAAGCGATGACATCCCAGATCAGGCAGGAGAGAGTGATAGTTTCTCTAGCAGCAGCAGCAGCAGCTATGCAGGGTGGCCTCAGACTACTTTGATGAACAGTTTTCACCAGTGGGATGAGGTGAGCTTAAATCAGAAAAAACAAAAGTGACCAACACACCATATCCGGGTCCTTACTGGCCATCAGACTAATTAACATGAATTGGTTTTGAGAAAAAATATTAAGCAAATGACGTCCTGGGTGATGACAAAGACACTTCTGTGCACAGACTCAGAGTGCAGGGTGGAAGGTGGAACTGTCCCCAAAGCAAGGGTCTGAGTCCTTGACTGCCTTAGCTGTCATCTTGTCGTTTTTGTGCTGGTGAAGCACAGGCTGTCTGCCTGCTTTGCGTGGGTCTGGTGTGGGAGCCGCCACAGCCTCAGCCTTTTCCTAAGTGACGCACATGATAGAGATGAGGACTGGGGACCACAGAAGTATGACATTAGGGGCATGGCAAGCTTGTGATGTTTGAGCTGGGCTTTGAAGTATAAATAAGAGCTTGACAAGAAATAGAGGAAAGGTATTCCTAGCCAAAGGACCCGAGGAACAAAGGACAGAGACAAGAGGCTCCGGTGCCTGAGAAAAGCTGGCTCTGGATGTGAAAAAGAAGCAGCCAGGGGGTCAAGCCCAGGGATGGCACTGGCCTGAGCTAGAGTCTCAGTCTCACTCTGAAGGCAGTGAGAGCTGTCTCACCCACACACCCAGGAAAATCTTCCCACTGAGCCCACTGTCGAGGCAGGGTGACAGAAACCCTAAACTGCCACGGCCTGCTGGGTGGAAGAGCCTGTGCCAAGGCAGGGGCTACGGAGAGAGACTTTTCTTAGAGTCTCCCAAAGGTGAGAAATTGCAGAGTCCATCCGTGCTCCCTTAACCTGGGTTGGTGCCATTCTTAGAGCTAAGCCAAATCGAGACACCAGGGCCCTTTGCAGAGGATTCCAGATTTCAGCCAGCTGGCCCATGGTCCATGTCCAAAGCAAACAGGAAGAGACTGGAGGGCCAGGCAGAACCTAGCTCTTTGTTTGGAGACGGGATTAGCCGAATGGACTTGTGGATCTGCCTGCTGTTCAGATAGGGGGGCATGCAGGCCAAGTTGAGGATTCGATGAAGGGGTATGAGGCTGGGGGCATGGCCCCTAGGGTGTGGACTTCAGGCTTGTAAGAATAAGACCTTGGCTATTTCTTGGCACTGTCAAGGAAGCTTTGTTGGAGGAAGCCTGGGGCCCATGTGAAACCCTTTGAGGCCCCAACCCATATTGCTGCAATCTGGTGTATCATTATGTACCTTTCCAACAGAGTTTGCCACTAATGCCCGTTGGCCATCAGCCCAGGCTGATAGGTACAGCTGCTGTTCACTGCAATGATGTCCACTCTGGCTCCAGATTCAGGCCCTGGGGCTTGGCTGTCAAAGGTGGGGGAGACCAGAGAGTTCTGTGTACCCTTGGCCTAAAAGGTAGACCATCAGAAGTTCCGGATACCTCAAACACAGATGCTGGCCCAGCTAGCCAGAGTAGAAGATAGCTCTACACACCTGATTCACCCACCATATGCTCATTCAATACACTTTTCCCTGAAGGCCAGGGGACAGGGTGCTGGGTGAATGAAGTCCTGGAGGATCAGATGGGCTGGAAGAGGGCTCAGAGGAGGCTAATCGTTCTCTTAAGATGCCGTTTGAGAAGGGGCAGGGTGGAGATAAAGGCTGGGGAACTTCAAAAAGGGATTTCTTCTGGAATGACTTGTTCACTCGCTCAGCTGCTTACGTGGGCATCTACACAACAAATACATATGGAGTACCTAGGTGGTTGGCACAGAGCCAAGTCTGGGGGAGAGGGGTCAGAAATAGCCATGGTCGTATTCATACAAGCCTGAAGTCCACAGCCCATGTTACCACCACACAGGGGAGAAACTCATGCTGAAGTATAGGGATCTGAAGAAGAGGAGGTGCACCACGCATCTGGGCTGGAGGGGTCAGGGAGGGTGGGCAGCGTCTCTAGGACTTGAAGTATCAATAGAAGCTGATCGGGTAAGAGAGAAGACAAGTCTATCCAGGCAAAGGCCCAGAGGTAGAGGAGCCAGATGAAGGGGAGTGTGTGTGTGTGTGTGTGTGTGTGTGTGTGTGTGTGTGTGACTGTGATTGTGTCAGGGGGCTGATTTCTGCACACCGTGTGTGGCTCCCTTAGGAAGGTAGGGCCTGAGTTCTATTGAACAAAAGGAAGATTTGCAACAGTGGGATGTAACGGCCCGACGTGTGATGAGTAGTTTTAAGGGGCCTGCTGGAAGCAGGGGGTTTATAATACAGTGGGGTCTGTGAGAGGCTGGGAGGAGATGGGGGTGAGCATCAGCCAGTGTGGCCGTCTGGGAGGCAGGACTGGTGAAGGAGAATGGTAAGGGCATGTTTTATGTAGTTGGTGAGTGATGTGTTCATGTCTCCCCAGGACAGAGAGACGAGGGTGGGGCTATGCTTTGGGGAGGACAGACTTAGCTGTAAGTGTCCACCATGGGACAGCTCATGCTTCCGCTTAAATCTGCTAGGTGAAACTGAATGGGAAATACTGTCATTTACGCATGAGAGGAAAAGGTTCTGGAATGTAAAGTCACCTGCTGTAACTCTTTATAGGAGAGTGTGTGTGTATGTGGAGAGAGAGAGAGAGAGAGAGAGAGAGAGAGAGAGAGAGAGAGAAAGAGATTCACTTAGCCTTCCTTAGAGAGCTGAGAGAAAAGAAGTTGGTCAGGAGGGAAAAGGGGAGAATCTGAAGAATGTCCCAAGGGGGCCTCTGGCATCTGTTGAGGAACCCAGCCTACAGGCGTATCCAGTACGCTTTTGATGGCCTGCTGGGAACTGGCTTCATTCTGCTCTGTCTGCCTTACCTCTCGAGCCTGGTGAGTCCTTCCCTGAGTCTAACCTCCATCCTCTTGAGTCTGTTCTCTCCATTTCTGTTTGCAGGTAGATTAGTGTCACCGCCTTACCCCTGCCTCTGGGTGCCAAGCCTACAGCCTGCCCTTCAGCCCCCCACCATCCAGGCCACCCGCAGCCAGTAACCACACACTGTGTTGGTTACAGCAGGCATCTCTACCACCCCCGAAGCCACTTTGCATACTGTTTCATTTCTGCTCCCAGATCCCGGGCAAAGCGTACCCCTGTCCAGCCTAGTGACCTTCGCCTGAGCTCTGGTTAATATTTGTCCAACCCAAAGGCAGTGGGGCTCCGCCCCCTGTGAAGATATAAGCTGGCCTGGGGCTGCCCTGCTTTCCTGTTGGCCTGAGCTATTCCAAGCTCCCTGCCCACCAGCATCATGGCCAAGGGGTTCTACATTTCCAAGACCCTGGGCATCTTGGGCATCCTGTTGGGTGTGGCAGCTGTGTGTACCATCGTAGCTCTGTCGGTGGTCTACGCTCAAGAGAAGAATAGGAATTCAGAGAACTCTGCCATAGCCCCCACGCTCCCGGGAAGCACCTCAACCACCACTTCAACTACCAACCCTGCTATAGATGAAAGCAAACCTTGGAACCAGTATCGCTTGCCTAAGACTCTTATACCTGACTCCTACCAGGTGACTCTGAGACCCTACCTCACCCCCGACCAGCAGGGCTTGTACATCTTCAAAGGTTCCAGTACTGTTCGCTTTACCTGCAATGAGACCACGAATGTCATCATCATCCACAGCAAAAAGCTCAACTACACCCTCAAAGAGAACCACAGGGTGGTGTTGCGAGCCCTGGGTGACCCTCAGGCACCTAGCATTGACAGGACTGAACTGGTAGAGCGTACTGAGTACCTGGTGGTGCACCTGCAGGGGTCCCTGGTAAAAGGCCATCAGTACGAGATGGACACTGAGTTCCAGGGGGAGCTGGCTGATGACCTGGCTGGCTTCTACCGCAGCGAGTACATGGAGGGTGGCAACAAGAAGTAAGTTAAAGGTCACGGGCACGGGCTGACACGGGGCTGCATCTGGGGCTTATGGGAAGGGAGGGGCTGGAAGCGTCAGTAGCTCCATTGCTTATCTGTAGGAGAGGCAGTTCCTGGGGGTACTGGACTGTGGGGTGGAAGGGCTCCTTGGATAGATGGGAAAGCTGAAGCTCAGAGGAGAGAAAATTGTCTGGGACCCCTCAGCTCACACCAGTGTGAAACCTGCCAGGGCTTAGATGGCATCTGGAAGCTTTGGTTTCCCAGGGTAGCTGGTTGATCAGGATTCTGAGGCTGTGTGGGGTTGCGTGAAGGGGAGTAAGCGGGTTTGGACAGCCATCTTCTGTACCCTTAAGCTATGCTCCTCGCACCTTCTCTAACATACTGCTTTGGACAGAGTGGTGGCCACCACGCAGATGCAGGCTGCTGATGCTCGGAAATCCTTTCCATGTTTTGATGAGCCAGCCATGAAGGCCATGTTCAACATCACGCTCATCTACCCCAGCAGCTTCACTGCTCTGTCTAACATGCTTCCCAAAGGTGAGCCTGGCAGCCCTGGGTTTGCCCTGAGCTGGATCGCAGAGCAGGAAGCCCACGCACTTCCTTGTCCCGTGCCCAGATTCCAAGCCCTTGCCAGAAGACCCTTCCTGGACCATTACTGAGTTCCACCCCACCCCTAAGATGTCCACGTACCTGCTGGCCTACATCGTGAGCGAGTTTAAAAACGTACAATCCAAGTCATCCAGTGGTGTCCAGGTATGGAACAGGGACTACATGTCATGGATCGGCTCTGGCCCCGGCTTGAGGGACTTTCTCAGATCTTCTTAGTACTAGCTTCTGAATTATTAGGCTGTTGAGTCCCAGCTATGAGTGATCCCAAGAACTTTTTTGTTTTTCTGTTTTTCAGACAGGGTTTCCTCAGGTGTAGAATTGAGAAACTGTCTGTCTTGAACCTTGCTCTGTAGACCAGGCTGGCCTCAAACTCACAGAGATCCACCTGCCTCCGCTCCTGAGTGCTGAGGTTAAAGTTGGGTGCCACCACACCTGGTGCCTAGTTTTTAATTTAGAACAAATTTGTT
Source organism: Arvicanthis niloticus (assembly GCF_011762505.2). NCBI lineage: Eukaryota > Metazoa > Chordata > Mammalia > Rodentia > Muridae > Arvicanthis > Arvicanthis niloticus. The sequence continues at coordinate 51,437,901 of NC_047658.1, read as the reverse complement.
TTCTGTGTATGGGTGTTTTGCCCACACGGATGTCCATGTACCACTTCCATGCCTTGGAGGCCAGAAGAGGGCATCGGACCCTTTGGAACTGAAGTTACAAACACTTATTACCTGTTACACACAGTGAGTGCTGGGACTTGAACTCAGATCTTCCTGAAGAGCTCTTATCCACTGTCTTAGTCAGGGTTACTGTTGCTGTGGTGAAACACAGGGACCAAAAGCAAACCGAGGAAGAAAGGGTTTATTTGGCTTATGCTTCCATATGGCGGCTCATCAATGAAAGTCAGGCCGGAACTCAAGCGGTGTTGGAACCTGGAGGCAGGAGCTAGTACAGAGGCCATGGAGGCCTGCTGTTTTCTGGCTTCCTCCTCCTGGCTTGCTCAGCCTTCTTTCTTTAGAAGTGAGGACCACCCCCAGCCCAGAGGTCGCATCACCCACAATGGGCTGGACCCTCCCACATCAATCATCGATTAAGAAAATGCTTTACAGGCTTGCCTCTAGACAGATCTTCTGGAAGCATTTCCTGAAGTGAGGGTCCATCTCTCAGATGACTCTGGCCTGTTAAGTTGACATAAAATTAGCACAGCCACTGAGCCATCCATCTACCCTCTGTTTTAAATTTTGAGACGCAATCCACTAAGGTGCCCAGGCTGGCCTTGAACTTGTGACCCTCCTACTTTGACCTCTTAAATGCTGAATTTATAGGCATGTGACCATGCTCATTTTTCTCTGTTTAATCTAGTTGGTCTCCATCCTGACTTATCAGGGACCTCTAGCTCCCTATATCCTGGGACTCTACCCACTCTCCTCAGGATCCCAGAAGACCCTAAACCTGACCTCCTCCCTCTCATTCTGCAGATTCGAATCTGGGCTCGGCCCAGTGCCATTGATCAGGGCCATGGTGATTATGCACTGAGTGTTACAGGCCCCATCCTAGACTTCTTTGCCCAACATTATAATACATCCTACCCTCTACCAAAGTCTGGTGAGTGACCATGGGACCTTCATGGAGGTAGTACCAGGATACCCATTCAGATGCCTCCCATTGACACCTGGATCCCCTCCACAGACCAGATTGGCCTACCTGACTTCAATGCTGGAGCCATGGAGAACTGGGGGCTAGTGACCTACCGTGAGAGTTCCCTGGTCTTTGACCCTACGTCCTCCTCCATTAGCAACAAGGAACGGGTGGTCACTGTGATCGCTCATGAGCTGGCCCATCAGGTGGGTAGTTGTGGGAGAACCAATAAGGAGCAAAGACCTTGGGGTATCAAGTCCTTACCTGGCCTGTGCCAGTAGACAGCCAGCACATGGCTAGATGCTATTAGTGATGGCAAGGCCTGAGAGGCTCAGTGTCTCACCTGTGTCCCCTGCAGTGGTTCGGCAACCTGGTGACGGTGGATTGGTGGAATGACCTGTGGCTGAACGAGGGCTTTGCCTCCTATGTGGAATATCTGGGTGCTGACCATGCAGAGCCCACCTGGAATCTGGTGAGTCTCCATTCTGGGAGTTGGGCCGAGGTGGAAGAGTGGAGTGTCTACAACACCCCTTCTGATCTCCCGATGGCATCTGGGGACTCTGCAGAAAGACCTGATTGTACTGAATGACGTGTACCGTGTGATGGCCGTGGATGCGCTCACCTCCTCCCACCCATTGTCCAGCCCTGCCGATGAGGTCAAAACACCAGCCCAGATCAGTGAGCTGTTTGACAGCATCACCTACAGCAAGGTGCCTCCTGGCTTCTGAGTTGGGGTGGGAAGGGGTGCGCCCCACAAGGGGAGCTCTTCACAGCTGCTGCTCTGGGGATGCTTGGCCTGCTGAGTTCCTTCCCCTCTAACACTAGGGAGCCTCAGTCATTAGGATGCTGTCCAGCTTCCTGACAGAGGACCTGTTCAAGAAGGGTCTTTCAGTGAGTACAGCTCCAGGCGGTCCCTCTGCATGGTGGCTTCCCCCAGCATAACCCTCCTCAGCCCTGAGTGTCACCCAGCCCTTACCAAGGCTTGTCATCTCCACAGTCTTATCTCCACACCTTCCAATACTCGAACACCATTTATCTGGACCTGTGGGAACACCTGCAGAAGGTGGGTACCAAGCTTTCTCCATTCAGGCCCTAAGGCCCAAAGTCCCTGGGAACAGCATGTGAGGGACTGTGCCCAGCTACTATGTTCAGTAACCCAGGCAAACTGTCTGGAGCCTCAGTGTCTGATCTATAAAATGGGTATAAAGATAGATCCTTAAAGAGGGTGGGTAAGCCCCCTGCTCACAGCCCACTTCAGGTTTTCTTATTTTTTTAAAATGGGTTCTCTTCAGTTGGTTCTCCCATCTTTTTTTTTTTTTTTTTTTTTGGTTTTTCCGAGACAGGGTTTCTCTGTGTAGTCCTGGTTGTCCTGGAACTCACTCTGTAGACCAGGCTGGCCTTGAACTCAGAAATCCGCCTGCCTCTGCCTCCCAAGTGCTGGGATTAAAGGCGTGCGCCACCACCACCCGGCTTGGTTCTCCCATCTTGTTTCTGAGACAGGGGATATCTTGTTTCTCTGCATGAACACTCAACCCCCCATCTCCCCTTAGGAGAGCTGATATTATAGATACATACTAACACATCTGGCCTTTTGTTTTGTTTTGTTTTGTTTTGTTTTGTTTTGTTTTGTTTTGTTTTGTTGGGACAGGGTCTTACTGTGTAGCCTTGGCTGTCCTGGAACTTATTTTGTAAACCAGACTGGCTTTGAACCCAGAGATCCACCTGCCTCTGCCTCCTCAGCATATCCTACCAGTCTGCACCACCAGAGCAGGCCCACTTGAGGTTCTTGCTTAGCTGCACCATGGGGAGCCTTGTGGGTCCCTTAGTCTTGAGAATATAAGCTTCAGGGCTCCTACGCCCAGCTACTACCTCTATCCCCCTTCCTCCTCCTCCTTCTCCTTTTCCTCTTTCTTCTGCCAGAACTTTGGAACCAGACATTTAACTGACTCATCCCTCCCAGTTGCTCTGTGCCCCATGGCTGTCCTGGCCTGGCACGTCCTTGCACACACCAGCACATTGGATGCAAACTCTGACCCTCTAACCCAGCCTGCCTCACATTCCATTCCCCAGCTTCCAAGCCCTCCTGCCTTGCCCAGAGGCTGCTCTCCTTCCTGCCTCTCCTCAGGTCTGGAGTCCACCCTCCCCATGAACCCTCATCACTTTGTCTCCCCTCCCTCTCCTTGCCCTCCAGTCTTCTCTGCAGACTTTACCCACTCTTCCTTGGCCCTGCCCACCTCTCCTCCATCTTTGTTCCTCTAGGGCCCTAGGGCTCTGTCTTTCTGTCCAACCGCTTCCTGGCTGCTATAGTCTGTCTTTCTGGGCCCCAAGGCCATCTCACTGGGGAGGGGATGTCACAGAGTCACAGCTGGGCAGGGTCTAGTCTCATGACCCCTACCCCAACCCCATCCCATCTGCAGACCCAGCTGGCTAACCTCTCCACCCTGATTCTGACAGCTGACTTGGTGGTGCCTTATGGGATCCTCCCTCCACCACCTGCCTTCCTGCCCTCCAAAAAGCTCACCTCCTTCCCTTCCCCATCTTCTGTGCACACCTCCCCCCCCCCCCCCCCCCCCCGTTTACCTCTGACAGCTTCTTTTCTGCCCAACTTTCCGGGGTTCACAGCTTAAGTTACTAGCAGATTGGCTTTTTGCTGTGATTACAAAAGCACTGCCCAAAGCATTTGAGAAAGATGAGAAAGATCTGAGAAGACAGTAACAGGGCTTTGACATCCCTTCTATTGGGGGTACTTTTCCTCCAATCCCACAGCCTTGTCCCTTGCTCCTGCCTGTGACATTGGGCAATGCTTTCTCTCTTCTCTGTTCTTCACATCTCTAAACATTCAGAAGGTGCCCTAGGCATGGGCCATGTCTTGGGGCCACATACAGCTGTGCCGGCAACAGAATTAGCTAGAAGCTGAGAGATTCTCCATGTCACTCAGCTCTGGGCAGACAATGAGCGACAGAGCCAGACTTGTCCTCTGCCCCACTTCCTTGCATCAATGACACCACACAGTCTTCGGCTGGCAAGAATCTGCAGAGGCTGCCTGGGTGGTGGGTGGGAGGATAGTGGTTCACCAGCCACACCTTGTCCCTTGAACAGGCTGTGGACCAACAGACAAGTGTCACACTCCCAGCCTCGGTGCGCACCATCATGGACCGCTGGACTCTACAGATGGGCTTTCCTGTTGTCACTGTGAACACCAATACGGGAGAAATCTCCCAGGAATACTTCCGCCTGGACCCCACGTCCAATGTTACCCGCCCCTCACAGTTTAAGTGAGCAGATGATGCCACCAAAGTCCCTGGGAAGGGTGGGACACAAGGGAGGTGACCAGTGCAGTTAGGAGCACAGTAGACACTTGGTATCAGTGTGCAGCACCTGAGCGGGGTACCCCAGGTGGTAAGAGTTCCCGATCATCACTCTGGGTCACGGTCTCTCACTACAGTTACCTCTGGATCGTGCCCATCCCGTTTCTCAGAAATGGACAGGAGGAGGAGCCCTACTGGCTGAAGAACCAGAAAGGTAATCTACCCCCCCCCCCCCCTTATCTGTTGTCTCTTGGCCTGAGTTCTTCAGGGAGTTGGGTGGGGTTGGGGTTGTGGGGTTTGGGGAGAGCTGAGTGAAGGTTCCCTTCATTATCTCACTCAACAAATGGAGCTGATAACTTTGTTTCCAATTCTCACCTTGCTTCTATGTGGCCTCAGGCAACTTACCAGTCCTCTCTGGTCTTCCTGCTCCATCGAGTTGTGTGAGAGCCACAAGAGAGAATTCCTGTAAAATGCTTAGGACAGTGGTTGGCAGGTACAAGGAGCTGCCCTATGTGACCAGGCACTGAGAAGGCAAAGGCAAAGGCCACTCACTCAGAAGCAGGCGAAGGAAGGCATGCAGTCAGAAACATCCAGGGACCCTCTAACTGTCAACTGTAGAGTCTGGCTGTGGTGCTTACCCGGAGTGGTGAGCCAGGAATGAGGGGTCACTTTCATGCAAAGGCCCAGAAAGTGAACTGTGTCACACACAGGGTACCAGTGGGAGGTGGCTAAGCAAGATGGATGCTGAGAAGAGGCTCAGGGTTCTTCTTGGCCTTCTGAGCACACTCCACCCAGCCCAGCTGTCTGCTTTACTCCACAGACCAAAATGAAAAATTCCGGACATCGTCACCCAATGACTGGGTCTTACTGAACACCGATGTAACTGGCTACTACCTGGTTAACTATGATGAAAGCAACTGGAGGAAGCTTCAGAATCAGCTGCAAACAAACCTTTCCGTGGGTATCCCTGCGTGTCCGTGTCCCATGGTATGATGAACCATCAGAAATCAACGTCTACTCCATACTGTAAGCCCAAAGTCACACTGTTTCCCTCTCTAGGTTATCCCTGTCATCAACCGGGCACAGATTATCCACGACTCCTTCGACCTGGCCAGGTGAGTGCCCTCCTGGCTATGCACAGAAGCCTATGACTGATGGCGAATGACCCTACATTCCCCCTGCTATCCTTGATGCCCATCAGGTGCTGTGTCAGGTGCCCCCAGAGCAGCCTCCCATGGTCCCCTGGCCATTTCATAGATAAAGACTCTGATGGCATTAGAGCACCTTACCCCACATGTCACAGCAGCACACACAGGGATCTCCTGCTTCACTGCCCACTTCCCACCCACCACCCCAGCTTGCCCGAGTGCTGTGTGCACACCAGGCCTGTGCTTGGTGCTTAAAAAAAAAAGTCTGGCTTGAGAAGGACAGAAGAGACAGAACTTGGACACAATGATGCTTAATGAACACCTGTTCTACCTCACAGGATAACATGCTCGCTCATGGTGGTTATGGTGAGGCAGCAAGGGAGGTGTCTGACTTGAGTGATATTTCCCAAAGTCATTTGTGGACCAAATACCTACAAATAGCCTAAGCAAGAAGATGGGGAAAGGGTCCAGTCAGAAGAGCTTCATAGAAAGGTCGGCAGAGATGACTTAGGCCTTGTCACTCAGCATTAGAAAAACCATTAGATTCCGTGAGCCCATAAAAACTGATATGGCAGTGTACCACCACTGATGCGGAGAAGCAGGTCCCTGAGCTCGGCCAGACAGCCTCATGAATTCAGTGAGTTCCAGGTTCAGTAAAAGACTCATGTCTCAAAAAAATAAGATGGAGATCAATTGAGGAAGACCCCCACCTCGATGGCCTCTGGCCTCCACATACATAGACACACTCATACATACCTGCAGGCACATGTGCACGCACCCACAGGAACACATGCAGACACATGAGCACCCCTACACACACACACCTGTATTGTGCACGCATGTGTGCGGGGACACACACACACACACACACACACACACACTCCAGGAAAAGCTCAGCAGAGTTAAGCGCATGGAGCTCTGAGCTGGGTCTCTTTTGAGCTGAGTGGCTTTGGGGAAGTCAGTATACGTTATACCAAGTCAGTATAAATGGTGGGGTGCATGGTTTTTTTTTTTTTTTTTTTTTTTTTTGGTTTTTCGAGACAGGGTTTCTCTGTGTAGTCCTTGCTGTCCTGGAACTCACTCTGTAGACCAGGCTGGCCTCGAACTCAGAAATCCACCTGCCTCTGCCTCCCAAGTGCTGGGATTAAAGGCATGCACCACCACCGCCGGGCGGTGCCTTTAATGCCTTTAATCCCAGCATTTGGAAGGTGGTTGTTTCTCTGTGACTTTGAGGCCAACATGGTCTACACAATGAGTTCTAGGACAGCCAGGGTTACATAGAGAGATCCTTTCTCAAAACAATAAAGATTATCATAGTAAGAACTAAATAAAATGAGGTTTATAGGCAAGAGAAGATGACTGGCAGTAGACTGAGGTTGGACCCCAATGGTGGCACCACTAACACCTGTGTCACTCCTTCTCGAGTGGAAAATATGAAAGGGTCAGAAGACCCAAGTGTAGGTATGTCCTTGAGAACCTGGGTTAAGGTCCCCAGAGTGTGGCTGGGTTGAGTGGGTGCTGATCTGGGGCCTTCTGTTTGTCCCCAGTGCTCAAAAGATACCCATCACTCTGGCACTGAACAACACCCTCTTCCTGGACAAAGAAATGGAATACATGCCCTGGGCAGCTGCCCTGAGCAGCCTGAACTACTTCAACCTCATGTTGGACCGCACAGAGGTCTACGGCCCCATGAAGGTATGAATTGCTGACTGACATCCCAGGGTCTAACCTGCACCACTGGGCAGTTATTAAGTTATTACCTGGCCAAGCTCTTTTGAGAAAACAGGTTTGGAGAGGATGGCAGAGTAAGGGTTCTAAAACGAGCAGGCATGGAGAAGGCTAGAAGTATGGGCGCCTCCTTCCTACCCCCACCAAAAAAAAAAAAAAAAAAAAAGACAAGCAAAGTCTAGCAAAGTCTTCCCATTGGAAACACGGGAAATTAATGACTTGGGGAGGCCCAGAGAGGACATTGCACTGGAAACCTAAAGGCCTATCTTACCTGCCATGTGCCTTAGGCAGCTGTTGCCAGCAACACCAGTGTCTGCTGAGATGTGGGCCTGGCCACCACAGCATTTGCCCCTAGGCTGGCAGTAAACACTGGTCTTACAGGCTTTGACACGTTTATAGCGTGGCCTAGATGTGTGAAGCTCCCACTGGAGAGGACAAGCCTGTAGGAGCTGGCTCAGGACGAGGCCACACCCATGCGACGCTCACTGCATCCTTCATAAGAGAGCAAACAGCAGACAAAGAAAACAGAAATACGTGACTAACAGCTGGGACTGGCCAAGTTACACCGCAATGCCCCTTTGACGGAATGTTCGTAGCTCTGTAGATCACATTTAAGAGACTTTTGTTGTCGGGGATTTGGGGTGTGTGTGTGTGTGTGTTTCTGTGTTCTGGGGATTGAACTCAACTCCTCATGGCAAACCCTGGGTTAACTGAACCATCTCCCTAGCCCAATTTTTTTGGTTGCTTTTTGTTTTGCTTCTTTTTATTGTTTGTTGGCTTATTGGTTTAATTTTTAGATCGTCTTTGTAGGTTGGCCTGGAATTCTTTTAATTTTTTTAAATTCTACTATCTCCCTAGAATAGCAAATACATATTTTGATAAACAGCCTTTTAACTTTTCATGCTTGCCCAGGATCCTCTCAAGCCAGTACCGTAGCGCAACAATACTTATCAAATCAGCCACTCAGCAGACACCTCGTGTCAGTATTCCCTTCAGAGCCAGCTGGAGTGTGTCTGTGCTGACAGCTGTGGTGTCCCCATCTAGTAAGGCTTGGTGGACTGAGCCCACAGGAGAGTTCATGTACTTCCCGAAGTCCTCTGTCATGGCCAAGACTGTTGCCGAGGCCCTGCACAAGGTCCTGCCTGAGCTTCCTCAGCCCATGGCTGTCTTCCGTATTTTCTCTCAGGGAGAACATATTCTGAGCCTTTTGAGAGAGCGTTTATGGCAGTGGGTTTTCTCAGGCAGAAAGTCAGCAATGGTTTTATTCTGCTTTCTTGCTGGACTGAGAATTCAGTTGGTTTTGGAAGTTTCTAGATTGGCAATCATTCCTGAGAATGTCTAAGGTCTTGATCTGTCGACGTCAGCTGCTTTTGGCCTTCTCAGTTCTCAGTGTGTAACCAATTTTGCTTCCTGGAAACTTCTGGGCTCCTGCAGCAGTCCTGGTGGGCCAGTCTGGGACTTTTCGGCTTGGACATAGGTATCAGAATGTGTTTGCTGTCCCTCTGAACTTCTTTCCCATCTGCTGTTCATTTCATGTCTTTCTGGAAGTCTGTGCATTTCCACTTCTTCCTTTTGCTTTGGTTTGGCTTTCATGTCCTCCTAGTTTCCAGCTTGGTGACTCTTCACTTTCCCCCAGGGAGGGGGCCCTCAGTGTTTGTCCCTCACCTGCAGGGTGTTTTATTCTTCCCTCCCGTTTCGGGCCCCAGTGTCCTGCATGGCGTCTTCTCGTCCGGGAGGGTAGTCGGTACTCGGCTTTTGAAGTCTCCCTTTTTTCTTTGTTGACTTGAGGTTTCTGTTTGTCTTGGTCTCCTGTCAAGTAGAAGGCTGAGAGGCCCTTTTTGGATTTAAGAGTGAGGCAATAAAAGTGACCCGAAGCCAGAATTGGAACAGAAGAGACTGCTAAGGCCCACAAAAGGGTATGGTGGTGCGCTCCTTTAATCCCAGCATTCAGGAGACAGAGGTAGGAGGCGCTCTGAGTGTGAGTTCAGCCTGGTGTCTGCTTGGTGAGTTTCAGGCTAGCCAGGACTGCATAGTGCAACCATATCTTAGTGACGATGATGACAATGGCAAAGAAGGATCAGAAGCTCCATGTAGTCTGTCGCCTGTAGATCTCACTGTGGGGAGATGTGGTGGCCAAATAATTCGTCACTGGAGACACTCAAAAGTGAAAGGCTGGGAGTCTGGGATGTGACTTAGTGAGAAAATGTGTGTACAGTACGTGCGAAGCCTTGAACCTGGCCTCTGGCATAAAATTTAAGAGAAAGGACTGAACTTAAGGATAAACTTATATCAGACTGTCAAAGAACAGAAGTTTTTTAAAACTATAAAAAAGGAAGGAAGGAAAGAGAAAAAGAAAAAGAAATCAATGAATATTCATGGGTCTTGGGTATTCTCTCAAGATCGTCTGGTGTCTCTGGCATGAGTCTCTGTTATATGCAGTAAAGCTGGCAGTGCCCACACTCGGGGTCAGTGGGGACTGATGGAACCTCCACCTCTGACCTCCTTGTAACCCTTCTCACTGTGTGTAGTGCCTAGCACCCCCAGCCTCTCTGGTCCAGCATCTCCTGTGAATGAGGGCAAGCTGCCACTGGACATAGGCCAAGCTCGAGTTTCTACCAACAGACTTGGATTCAACCTCCATACACAGCCCCGGCCTCCCCCCCAACCCCCCGCCCCCAGCCCTTTCATTCTGAGCCTCCCTACAGCAAGCCCTTTTCTTTTTCTTTCTTTCTTTCTTTTTTTTTTTTCAAGGTTTCTCTGGCTGTCCTAGAACTCACTCTGTTTTAGGCTGGCCTCAAACTCAGAGATCCATCTTCCTCTGTCTTCAGAGTGCTGGGGTTAAAGATGTGCACCTCCACCAGCTGGCTAGCAAAGTCCTCTTCTGCAGAAGCCTGGTGGCAAATTCTTCATCTCAGGCTGCGTTGATCTCCCTTCTTAGCTCCCAGCTGCCCTGTGTTGACATCTTGATATCACAGCCACCAATACTTACAAGTTCTTGGGGAGGGGAGAGGCCAGTTCCTTTTACCATTGGATAATGGCTTCAGTTTGTTGCAAAGTCAAGTCAGTCTGCCACATCAAATCAGAATCTGAAAAAAAAAAGTTTAATTTAATGACGGCATGAGGCTGACATGAGATTAGTTTGGTTTTGTGTGTTTGGTTTGTTTTGTTTAAAAAAAAAAAAAAAAAAAAAAAGAGCAGCACACAGAATTAGGCACAAGCCAAGAAAGGGTGCAAGGGCAAGAGGGGATGGTGTTGCTGGTCTGGAAAATCATAGTTTGTGCCCACTCTCTGATCATCTCTGTGTTGCCTAGATTTCTTACAGTAAGATCTTGGAGGAGACCTGACATTACAGTTGGAGGCAATGGTGGGTGGACAAAGACGGTTAGGCCTGAGTCAGTCTGGCTTAGTCATCTGTAACCTAGATTGAAAGTGCTGGCCTTGGATACACCCTGACCTCTCCCTGCCTGCCAGCAACCACTCATTGCTTACAGAGAGGCTGCCTACCCAGGCAGGTCAGCCTGGGCCCTTGACACAACTCCTATGTTCTTTCCACAGAGCTATCTGAAAAAGCAAGTCACACCCCTCTTCTTCCACTTCCAAAATATAACCAACAACTGGGCCGATCGCCCTCCAACACTGATGGAGCAGTAAGTGTGTTGTCTTGTGTGGCTTTGGAGGGCCTGTGGGACCTCAGAGCTGAGAACACCACCTGGCAGTGTTCTCCTCTGGAACCTTCCATGCCTGGACACCAACCAAGGAGAGACCCCACCTAGAAACATGGGGCACTGCCTTGGGGATCTACCTCACCTGTAGGCTCTTCTGGCTTCTTTTGAATTTTGTGGGTTTCTTTGTCACAGGGTTTTAGGTAGCCCAGGCTACCCTGGAAGTTTTGATCCTTCTACCTCAGCTTCTCACGTGGTAGGATCACAGGTGTGCACCACCATACTCAGTTTATACAGGGCTGGGATCAAACCCAGGGCTTCCTGAAAACTACAAACATCTATAAACTGAACTACACCCCCAGTCCTGACTTTATTAACAGAGATTCAAACTGAAAACCGGAGGCTGCCTTGGGAGCCAAGAAAATGCAGGCTAAAGGCAGGAAGAAAATAGGAAAAGTCCCAAAGGGTCAGGTGAACCACAGAGCCTTAGTAATTAGGCCTCTGGTTGTGTGTTAAGAGGATAGTCTTGGTGAGAGTCTGGGCAGGATGTACTAACCACATGTCATCTCTGGGACAGGTACAATGAAATTAACACCATCAGCACCGCCTGTTCCAGTGGTCTCAAAGAGTGTAGGGACCTGGTTGTTGGGTTTTATAGATATTGGATGAACAACCCTGATAATAACCCGTGAGTATTACCCCGTGCCTCCCCTGCCTGTCCTTATCTGCCCCTTGGACTAAATAGAGCCCCAGGCCAGTCATCGGCAACTCCTTGCTGCCCGCTCCTCGATGTTCCTCTGCTCCTGACTCCCTCAATCCATCCCAGGATCCACCCCAACCTTCGATATACTGTCTACTGCAATGCTATTGCTTTTGGCGGCGAGGAAGAGTGGAACTTTGCTTGGGAACAGTTCCGGAATGCAACTTTGGTGAACGAGGCAGACAAACTCCGGTCAGCCTTGGCCTGTAGCAAAGAGGTGTGGATTTTGAACAGGTAAGGACCTGGCCCCACCCACAGACTCCATGCTCTTCTTCCTACCAGCCTCTCAGCCATGTGCTGGCGAGGACAGGGAGGCTCAGAGGCAAATCAATTAGTTGTTCAGAGACCACAGGCTTAGTATGTGACTAAGCCAGGGTCAAGGTCAGGGTCAGATCCCTAACTCTTAACTGCTGTGGGCTCCGTTTTGAGCCTCACGGCAGGGTCTCCTGCTCCTGGGTGAGGTCTCTCCCACCCTGGTAACCCTTTCATAGGCCAGACCTGCAAAGTTCCAGAGACTAACTATGGCTAGGCATTGTTCCCGATTCCACAGGACATCCATGACCCCCAAACCCATGAGAATCATATTCTTTGCTCCATCAGTGTTCATGAGAAACAGTTCAGTTGAGTCTCCTTCACCATCAAAGTAAGGAGCAGCCACTTTACCTGGTGTGAAGGCTGAGAGGGCAGGAATGCCTTCCTTCTTTTATCTGCTCTCAAGAGAGTTTCATGGTAGCACACACTTGCATGACCAGTGATCCTATGACCCTGTCTGTGTAGGTGACTCAGTTTCCCGCCAACAGAGGGGAGGTACCAACGCGCCCCACAGCTCTTCCCACATCAAAGGGATGTGGAGCGATGCGAGAGGCAGTGGTTGTGTGCGTGGCATCGGGCTCCCAACCCTGTGTCCTGGGACTGCAGTCCTCAAGTAGCCCTATCCTTGCCTGCTGCCCACAGGTACCTGAGTTACACTCTGAACCCAGACTACATCCGGAAGCAGGATGCCACCAACACCATCATCAACATCGCCAGCAATGTGGCTGGGCAGTCTCTGGTTTGGGACTTTGTCCGAAGTAACTGGAAGAAACTGTTTGAGGAGTGAGTGTTGAACTATCAAAGGCTGAGACTGGGTGTGCTTGGGTGACCCATCCACCTCCCCACTCCCGTGCTGAACTTTCTCATTTAGAAAACTCCAACAGGGACAAGGAGTCAGAGACCCACAGCCTGAGCTGTGTTCAAGTCTTGCCTCCTGCTTGTCCTGGAAAGGTCTCTTGGGGTTCTGGGTTTTATCTCCTTAGGTCTCCCTCACAGAATAGTTGTGGGGTCCTATAGTTTCCTGACACCTGCAGAGAGAGTCCTTGGGTCTCAGCCCCTCCACCGCTCATGCTCACTCCCTCCTTCTCTCCCCCACCCCCACAGTTACGGTGGAGGCTCTTTCTCCTTTGCCAATCTCATCCAGGGAGTGACACGGCGCTTCTCCTCTGAGTTCGAGCTGCAGCAGGTAAGTGGCCAGACCTCTCCTCACCCTGGGCTTTGTCTGGTTTTTCCAGTTGAAGGTAGTGGCTTCCACTCGCAGAGCAAGGATTGAAAGACTTTGTAGATATTAATGAGTCTGCAGTGGTGGCGCACGCCTTTGATCCCAGCACTTGGGAGGCAGAGGCAGGCAGATTTCTGAGTTCAAGGCCAGCCTAGTCTACAGAGTGAGTTCCAGGACAGCCAGGGCTACACAGAGAAACCTGTCTTGAAAAACAAAACAAAACAAAACAAAACAAACAAACAACAAAACCTTGGAACTTTAAAACTCTATTTATTCACTAATTGCCTAAAGTGAGCCTGCACTCTGGGCTCCAGCTCTCCTTCTGCCCGTGTCTCCTGAGTAACTAGGATTGTGCACCTAGATTCCTTTAAGAAAAAAACTCAGTTACAGTTCATGGACCTTAAACTTTACCATGTTAAGTGCTTTTTAGTATTTTTGCAAGATTGTACAACCGATCTTTGCCACCCACTCTCCAAAGAAAGCATGCAGCTGCTAGCAATTTTTTTCTCATTCCTGTCCCATCTCCCTAGCCCCTGGCAACCACTAATCTACTTTACCTTTGCATTTCATAAAATAGAATCATAAAATTTGTGACTTGAAATGGAATTCTGTAATATGAACTGTTTGTGTCTGGCTTCTTCCACTTAGCGTCGAAGGTTTAAAAGACTGGTTCCTGTTAAAACACATGGTTCCTTTGCCTGGCTGAGTAGTACTCCATTGTGTAAACATACCACAGCTTCTTTATCCATTCGTCACATGATGGACATTTCGGTTGTTCCCACTTTTGTTATGAACAGTACTGCTGTGAAATTCATGTGCATGTTTTTATTGTTTCCTTTTCTCCTGGGCATAATCCTGGGAGAGGAATTGTTATTCATTTGTTTACTCCATGTTTAACTTTTTAAAGAAACTGCTAAAATTTGTCCTATAGACAGAATATCTCATATATTGCATGGATGCATCACCTGTCAATTTAAAAGCCTATGGCCTATAGGAAAGGGTAGAATAGAAGACGGGATACCTGGAGGCAGAAAGAATTCTGGGATAGAGTAAAACGAGGGACATTTGTCCAGGAAGATGTGAAGAGTCAGACACATGGTACCTGGGCTCAGGTAACTGGCCACATGGCAAATGGAGATTAGAGTAAATGGGTTATAATAAGTCAGAGAAGAACCTAGCTATATAGCCAAGGTATTTGTAAGTATATTTTGAGTCTGAGTCTTTCTTCTGGGCCCATGGGGCTGGGAAGAGAAACCAGGACATAACTTCTCCACTGCCCAGAGCAAATGCACTATTGCAACATTCCTGCCATCAGTGTCGATGGGTCCAGTTTCTCCGTGTTCCTGGGCAGCGCCTGAATGGCTAATGGTGGGAGCTTGCTGTCTATTTGCATATCACTGGGAAAAGACATCTATTCATGTCTTTTCCCTGGTTTTAATTTGAGCTTTTGCCTTTTAATTGCTGTGTTGTAGAAGGTGTGTGTGTGTGTGTGTGTGTGTGTGTGTGTGTGTGTGTGTATTCGACTTAGGGACTCAATGTGACAGCAAGCACACCACCACCTAGCTGTACCCCTCTACACTTTTTATTTGATTATTTTATTTTTTTGAGACAGGGCCTCACTATGTGACTCTGGCTGGCCTGGAATTCATTGTGTAGACCAGGCTGGGTTCGAACTCACCAAGTACTTTCTGCTGCTGACACCCAAGTGCTGAGATCAAAGGCATGCACCACCATGCCTGGCCCCAGTACTTAATTTTTTGATGCTGTTACAAGTGAAAAATTCTCTGACTTCTCAGGTTTTCATTTCTGTCCCTTGGAGTACAGTGATGTTGTACACTGGTTCTACATTATGAAATCTTGCTGGATCCTAGTTCTAACAAGTTTCCTCTTTTTTGGTGCTGGGGATGGAATCGAGGAGGGCTTCACACATGCTGGGCAAACTGAGCTGTAGCTCAGCCTGCGTTCTGATAGTTCTCTCACAGATTCCCTAGGATTCTATGTGCACAAAATCCTGTTAGGCGTGAATTGCAATGGCCCCCTCCCTTCACTCCACTCTTCACTCCACTTTACTGTTTTGAGCGATGAGATGGGGACCCAGGGCCCCCATCATGCTCAGCAAGCACCGCACCCTAACTAGTACTTTTTTAAAAAGCCACTTAGGCACTGAAACAACTCGATCATCTGAGAGGTTCAGAAATTCCCACAGTCATGGCTCCACGTGGCACCTGTTTCATTGGCTCATTACTGGGTTGAGATACTTCAGGTGAAACTCAGGGCTAACTCTTTGAGCTCTTGCACAATAAAGCCGGATACTCTCAGAGCAGATCCCACCTGGGGCTGTGGTTTCACAACTTCCGGGTAGGTGAGCACAAGATATGGGAACAAGATATGGCCCCCACCCCTCAGGGGCCTGAGAGTGGAGTGAGAGGCAGAGGGCTGGGAAGCACCCCTCTTCTCAGGGCTGAGGTGGAGAACCAGCTCAGATCTGATACTTTGGTTTCTTAAAACAGCTGGAGCAGTTTAAGGCAGAGAACTCGGCGACAGGCTTCGGCTCTGGCACTCGGGCTCTGGAGCAAGCCCTGGAGAAGACGAAAGCCAACATCAACTGGGTGAAGGAGAACAAAGATGTGGTACTCAAGTGGTTCACAGAGAACAGTTAGTCCCTGGTTCTGAGAACCACTTATCCCAGTGTGACACCTCTGACTATCTCAGCAGCCTGTGCAGGGTCTCTATCCTCAGAGCTCCAGACACCAGCATCCTACCCTCAAGGATGAAATCTCCAGCCTAGCTCCTAATTGTCAGGCTGCCGGACACCTCCCAGTTCTTGCCCCTCATGCCAACTCTGCCCCAGACTCAGGCCTCTGGGGCTGACTGATCTCAGGGAAGCCCAGCTCTGAGGCTAGATTTACTGGACAAAGGGCAGCTACAAAGAGTCTCCCTGAATGCTCTACTACTTTCTCCTCACAAGACCCAGAACCAAAAAATCAACAGGGAACGAGATCTATATATATTTTTAAGAGAAAATGTAAATAAAGAATTTCTAAAATGGGCTTCCAGATTTGTCACTCAGTGGGAGCATGAGATTAATACAATGGTTAGGGAAGTTGGAGAGGGAACTGGGGGGCATGCTGTAGGTCTGGGGGAGTGGAGGAAGGAGGATGTCTTCCTGCTCCATACAGTGTCAGACTGCAAGTTCACTGCAGTCTGATTCCCAGGACAAGTTTTTGAGGTTGGGTATTAGGAACCTCTAGGATGTGAGGGGTACATATGGTGGCTCCCACAGGGATGGTAAGAGCTGGGCCTTGGGAAGCATCCATCTTACTAAAGTAAAGAAGAGGGTGCTGGCTGTGGCCCTCATATTGTGTCAAAGAGGGATGGGCACCTGGGACAATGGGGGAAGGTAGTACAGTAGAGGCCCCAAATCTAAATGCTGAGGTCATGACCAAGGGCATGTACCTCTTCTCCAGATTCCAAGGTGCATCTTCCAAGGTAATAGCAGGATCAGGCTGAGGGTTAGAGGCAAGCAAGGCACTGGGAGAGGAGAGCTTGGGAAGACCAGTTGAATGGAAAGTGTCTGTTGTTGTAGACAGCCTCCTGGGTCCAATACATATTGTCCCCCCCACGGGGGTGGAGCTAGCAAATGAAGCTATTGATGTGTTTTTAAAAAGATAAAGGGGGGGTATGTTTTATGGAGGTGTAGTGAGTTATGGGGGAAGGGAGTGTCTCAGAGGGCCCATGCCAAGGCATCCCTTCCCCCTGAGAGACCAGCCACATGGTGGTATAGTATAGAATAGAGTTTATTCAGGGCATGGGGAGGGGAGTTAAGAGGGTAGTAGAGGCAGAGAAAGGCAGAGAGGGAGAGAGTAGAAAGGAGAGGCTGGCCATGACCACGTGGGAGGCAGTGGCAGGGAAGGGAAGAGCCTAAGAGGGCAAGAGAGAAGCAAAAAAGCAAGAGGAGGGAGGAGGGGGCAAGCAGCCCCTTTTATAGTGGGTCACCTACCTGGCTGTTGTCAGGTAACTGTGGGGTGGAGCTTAGACAGAATACCAACAGCTATCACCAGAACCTTAGCTATCAGCAGAACAAACCGGTTTTTTTAGAGCAAAAGTCCACAATTTTGTCAGTCCCAACACCAGGCTTGACTCAATTTGCAAGTTAAAAAGATGATCAAGCTAGGCACATCAGTACCGTCTTGTTCCCAGCACACAGAGGCAGGGCCAGGAGTTGGAGCCCTAGGGAAACCTATCTGAGGAGGGAGGGAGGAAAAGAAGGAGAGAGGGAGAGAGGTAGATACAGAGAGAGAGAGAGGTAGACAGAGAGGCACAGAGAGAGAGAGAGAGAGAGAGAGAGAGAGAGAGAGAGAGAGAGAGAGAGAGAGATTCTTAAACACAATAAGCACACTGGACAAAGGGGCCAGTGACTCCCAACTCTATCTCTGACACAAGCCTTTAGGCATAAAAGAATCAACAGGAATTGAGGCAGCAGGCCAGAGGGAGACAGTCATAACTAAGCAGTCTCAGTCTAGGTGTGGCCTGAGGGTTTCTTGTTTTAGTTCTTCAAGGCAATCCAAGAAATCCTTTTTTTCTTGAGAGGAGCAAGCTATTTCTGTGTAAGGGCTGATGCCCTCATGGGCTGATTGTTTTTGAGGCTCCGCCTGTGACTGGATAGTTTGTGGTGTTCTCTTAGGAGTTTGGAATGGGACATTGTAAAAAAGCTGAGGGTAAGATGCCTCTGTATTACTTTCTGTATTTTCAGCCTTGAAGAGAGATGAAAATGTTCAGACATCCCCCCCTTTTTTTTGAGTGGTTAGTGTGCCTGTGGACAGAGTTCAGTAATCTGACCCAAAGGGTTTTTTCAGAGTAGAGGTGGGGGTGGTTCACCAGCCATAGACATGCTGAGGACAACTTCATGAAGTTGGTTCTCTCCTTCCACTTTTCCATGGGTTCCAGGGATCAAACTCAGGTCACCAGACTTACAAAGCTGCTCTCTGTCCTACTAATTTTTCTGTTGGCACCTGGGTGTGGTGCATGTGAGCGCACACATCTCTGCGTGTGTAGACGTGTGTGGAGGCCAGGAGTATTCAATATCAGGTGTCTTCATTTCCCACCGTCACCGACTTCTTGTGAGTGCTTGCCTGCTGAGTCCTGCTGACTCTCCTGGTTCCACCTCTCAGAACTGGGGTTACTGATGTTCGTGTGCCACTGTGACTAGCTTTGTACGTGGGTGCTAAGGCTTCAAACTCAAATCTTCATGTTTGTGAGGCAGGTACTTTATTGACTGCGCTATCTCTCCAGCCCCTGGTCTGATAGCTTTTGGCAAAGGGAGACAGATGCAGAAGGCTGGCAGGCAGAGATATTTTATTGTTACTGTGGGGGCCCATGTGAGGAGTCAGTTCTTTTCAGGAAAAATGGTGTCAGAGCCTGGTTGTAGGAGGCTCACCCAGCCTCAGCCCTGACTGATGATCTTGGGACATCAAGTATTACTCACAAATATTACTTCCCAACTGGAATTTTTTTAAAAAGCCCTGGATGGACTAGAACTTTCTATGTAGCTCAGACTGGCCTCCACTTGCTACGTAGCTAAGAGTGACCTTGACTTCCTGGGCTTTCTTCCCTGTTAGAGGGTCTTCCTCAGCAGAAAAGATAAGGAGTCTTCCAGGGGAGGGAGGGAGTCTGGTCAGGGGAATTTCCCAGTTCTCACTTGCTACTAATCCACTGCTTCTGTGGCTCTGACTAGCAATCAGGTCTTTTTTTTTTTTTTTTTTTTTTTTTTTTTTTTTTTTCTGATCTGACTGACTGACTAGCAACCAGGTGTTTTTTTATACAAATTTCTCAAAAAAAAAAAAAAAAAGAGACCATTATCCAAGTGCTACAGAGTGTATGTCTGGTTTTTTCAGGGTTACAAGTTCAGTTACAACTAGAAAACACAAACAGAACAGATTTTATTCTCATTACAAGCCCCCTAACTCCAACTTAAAGAATCTAAAGCATGCCTCCTGCAACACACACACATTCATTATATGACGGTCTGCTTTTAGCCTGGCAGTGTTTGCAGTCTTAAAGCACTCCACACAGACAGAAGATAACTGAACCCATCTTCTTATGAATAGCAAAGACGAATACCTAACTTCTTTTACAGTGTTTCATCATCTACACCATAAAGTAGGAAAAGTTTATTTTAGTCGCTCTATCTTATTTACTGAATTCTATTCCTCCAGGGATGTACCCTGTAGAACCCCCTATCTGTAAACTACATTTTCAGAGAGCTCTAAGCATATTGTATAGGGAAGCCTTAAATCTGTAACCTTCTCTCCTGGCTAGTCAGGATTTGTCTGTTGTCTGTTTGCTCTGCACCGACTATGCCGTTTGAGTTTGCTCAGGGGGAGATACACTCATCTAGCTAAGTGCTTATCTGTGCTCAATGATCTCTGGGGCATAAGGAAAACTTTCAAATAGTGGCCAAATAAAGTTAATTTTAGGATTTTCCTAAAAACTCAGATATAGGTTTTCTCAGGAAAAGATATAAAATTAATCATAATACAGAAAAATCCCCAGAGACCAAAATGCAAAAGTTAGAAATAAAAGGACAGCCATGGCAGCAGTCAGCTTAGCTTCGCTGAAACTGTGCCAAGCAGCTGTGCTGGCTTCATGACTTTCTAGTGGATATGGCTGTGCCACTTCACACTGGCCTGATCCTTGAGTACCACCATTCCTAGCCTCATCTGGCTCCAGGCAGCCCTTCTTCCCAAGTGAGAAGGGGGTGGTCAGGCCAGGAAAGCTCCCAACTTCTCCCCTTCTATCTGCACATCAAAAGGCAAGGGAAGGCAAGATCCTGTAGCCAGCCTTGGTGAGGGGGGCCCCCCTGCCGGAGGCACCCTGGGCTGCTCTAGATTAAATCTCCGGGCTCGTTCACTCCAGCACCAAGCCTTCCTGTCGCCAGTACCCAGTAGCCATGACTGGCACTTGATCTTCTGGCATTCGGCAGGGGGAGGGGTAAGTCTCACCATTTTGGGTCCCTGGTGGGTTCTGGGCTCTGTGGATATCAGTGGGGAGAATTGGCTTATGAGAGAGAGAGAGAGAGAGAGAGAGAGAGAGAGAGAGAGAGAGAGAGAGAGAGAGAATTCTACCGCACCCTCTCTTTCCTAGCTAAATGATCATAGACTGTCTTAATCTCAGGTGTTTTGTGTTTTGTTCTGTTTTTAATTGAACTTTTCAGTGCTGTGGGTCAAGCCTAATGCTGACTACTAGACTGTGGAGCTACACAGCCGCACTGAGGCCTGAGAGCATCGGGAGCTAGCCTCTGGCACTGTCATTGCAAGCTAATGATAAACTATCTTTTACTTGGAACTGAGCAAGAGTCTGTGACACCCACATTTACAAGCTCCTGTTCCTGTCTCATTAAAATGCTGGCACTCATAAGACCCTGTGTGGCTGGAGGATGCCAGGCCCTGAGAGGCAGCTAAGATACCCAGAGCCAAAAGCCTATCCAGGGGAGATTGGCCAAGGTCACAGAGCAGAGACTAACTAGAGTTCAGGCTGCCAGCTTCCTGTCCAGCCTCTGCCTGCCAGGAGATGAATTCCTCTTTGCCAGCAGGAATGAAGAGTCATCCAATAGACAGCAGCAGCAGCAGCAGCAGCAGCAGCAGCAGCAGCAGCAGCAGCAGCAGCAGCAGCCCCAATCGACTTGGAATAGCATCTGAAGGTTAGGGATGAACCTAGCTGGGTCAGCCTTTAGTATAGCTTTGATTCTGAGCCAAGCAGGCCTCAACTGCCTGCATGTAGAGCAGCATGGCATCTTTTCCACAGGGCCATTAGAGTATTCAGGCAGTACTCCTCTCCTAAAGATGATAAAAGGGTCCCCAGTCATCCAGACAGGCACCGACATCGCCACTCTTGCTGCCTTAGATGTAGTTCAGGGCAATCAGCAGAAGACTCAAAGACACCGGGTGGGTGGGGCACAGGGAAGGGTTACAGTTCTGAGAGGCAGGACTGAGCCTGCCTGCTTCTAGGGGACAAAAAGAGGTGGCAGTTACTTGAGGTGGCTCTTAATACTCCAGGGGCACCAGGCTGGCTAGGGAAGCCCCAGCCAGGCAATTGGTTGCATGGATGGAGGTGCATGGTCCCCACAGGTGGGGAACACATGGACAGGAACTGGAAACCGAGGCTGCCAATCTCCAGAGAATGCGCATATTCTTGTTGTAGCTGGTAGGTGGGTCCTCTCCCCACCATGCTGTGGGTCCTCTCCCCACCATGCTGTGGGTCCTCTCCCCACCATGCTGTGGGTCCTCAGTGCTGAGGGCTGTGGCAGGGAGCACCTCCCTCCATCCCTTAGGAGCTCACCCTACAAAAATGTGAATCATAGGAAGCTTTGGCACTTGTCTGGTTCTGCCTCAGGGTCATATCTGTGTCAGGTGGCTCAATACTCAGTCAAGTCTGGGTCATAGGTACTACGACCACACTCAGCAATTCCACTTCTTGAGTAGCCACCATGTGCCAAATATAGGAACCCTGAAGGGCAGGTAGAGTCTGTTATGATCCTCAAAGGAGTTTCAAAGCTCACCCGTAGTTACTCAGAAAGAAAGAGCTAAATTCAGTACACTGGAATAAGTGGGGCCTGTGGTGTGTGTGTGTGCCTATGTGTATGTGTGTCTATGTGTATGTGTGTGTGCCTATGCATATGTGTGTGTGTGTATATGTGTGTGTTTGTGTTTATCTATGGGTATTGTGTGGGTGTGTACTCATACACACACTGTAGAGTTTTCTCATCTTTCCAGGATGAGTGACAGTCCTTAGGGAAGATGTTGGAAGTAGACTACTTCTTACAGTCTGATAATAACCTAAGTCAATTTTCCCTTTAGGAGAGGGGAAAACTAGGCTCAGTAGGTCAACAGACAATGGGCTGTCATACAGGGCTAAGGTCCTCACACATGAGAGGCCCCCATGTATGGCCAAGATCCTGGTCAGGGAATCAGTAATTTCCTCCCTTCCTCTCTCCCCTAGGCTGTTTTGATGACTTGTTTTTGATCCAGAGTCTGATGCATCCCATGATGGCCTTGAACTTGCTATGTGGCTGAGAGTGGTCCACCTGCCTCCATCCCTTCCCCCTGCAGGGATTTACACCGTGTTCAGTTTTACATGGTATTAAGGATTGAATTTAGGGCCTCCTGCGTGTGAAGCAAGCACTGTACCAACTGAGCTAATCCCCAGTCCGAGAATCTGCTACCCAGGAAGGAAGTTGAGTTCCTCATCTCGATCTTACAGGATTCCATTTAATCTTGCCTCCTCTGATATTCTCTCTTCAACTCTGTGTCTCTCCCCCAATCAACTCAAAACATCGGCTGTGAATCGATCACCATATCCTTCCCCCAGAGCCTGTTAGGGTGACTGAAGACGAAGCAACAGAACTGATGGTCGAGTAACTGAAGAAGGAACTGGTCCCCACATGCAATCCTCATCTTTACATTTTGTATTTAGAACCTAGGCACTGACTGTGGGTCTCCCTATAATTGACCTGGTTAGTGGGGAGTAATTTCCTCTGGCACTTAGCATCAGGCTGAATGGGGTTCCTTAAAGTTCAGGTTGATTTGCTCTGATTTCAATCTTGCATGGGCCCTTGCCTGCTTGGTGTCCAGGACAGTACTGTTGGGAGACGAGACGTTGTTGGAGGAACCCAGGCTTCCTCTCTTTGCTTCTAAGTCCTGGGAATGAGTGCTCTGATCTGCCATGCACTCCTGTTTTCATGAGATCAAAAGCAACGTGATCTAGACTGGAACGAAAACCATGAGCCAAGAATAATGTTCTCTTTTTAATTACAGTGACAGAAAGCAAGTGCAATCTAGTACCTCAGAATGGGACTGACTTTGGGGACAGTTATTTTAAGAGGGAATTAAGATTAAACGGAGGAGGAAGGATGGGGAAACAGCTGTCAGTCAGAATGCTTGCTCTTCAAGCATGAGGATCTCTGGGACTTTGGGCTGGAGAGATGGCTCAGTGGGTTAAGAGCACTGACTGCTCTGCCAGAGGTCCTGAGTTCAATTCCCAGCAACCACATGGTGGCTCACTGTAATGGGATCTGATGCCCTCTTCTAGTATGTATCTGAAGACAGCTGCAGTGTACTCATATAAATAAAAAAAAATAAATCTTTCAAAACAAAAACAAAACACCTAGGAATGGCTTGGTGTATCTGCTGCCCCAGCATTGAGAGGAAGAGAGCCTTAGTCCTTACTCTGAACTCCATCCACCATGTGGGTGAGTGAGCACTTGCACACACACACACACACACACACACACACACACACACACAAACTTAGCATGACTGGTATCCCTGCAAGAGATTATTACATGGATAAAAGGAGGAAGAGGAGGAGGAGGAAAAGAAGGATTTCTGTGTCTGCAAGATAAGGGGAAAGACCCCAGAAACAGCTAAGCCTGCCTACCCTTTGATCTTGGGCTTCTAGCATCTAGAACTAATGTAAGTCTCTGTCCTTCAAGCTACCTAGTTGGTGGTATTTGTCATGAGGGTCCATACAACTAAACTGGGCCTAGCCAGGAGAGGAGACTCAGCATCATTTGAAACAAAACAAAGAAGAAAAAAAAAATTTTTTTTGAGACAACCTGGCTCTGTAGTGCAGGCTCCCTGGGAACTTGATATGAAGACCAGGTTGGCCCCAACATACAGAGAGCTAGCTGCCTAGCTCTGTCTCTGGAGTGCTGGCATTAAAGGTACCTAGCACCCCCTTTCTTATAACTGTGAAAGAGCCCTACCTCCCAGGTGTCTGGGCATCTAGTATCCCCACGCTTGCCCATGACTGCACACACACATACCCTCAAGGCTCAGCCACCTATCGCTGTAGGCCAGGTGGTGCTCCTGGCCCTTGTGCCTGGGTACAGCAAACACTGTCAAAGTGACAAGATGGGGCCCAGGTCAACCTTGGCAGGCTTAGACTGCAGAAGTGGTGGAATGGCAGACTTTTGTTACTTGCCCAGCAGAAAAACTTCTCCCTTTAAAAAGGCAAGGAAACATAAGCCGATAAAAGACAATCAGAAGCAAACAAATTTTTGTTGCTTTTCTTTTTTTTTTTTTTAATTATAAAACAATTATAAAACCAGCATATGAGATTCTGGCCAGCTGTCCCCAGCAAGCAGGGCATCTTCCACACTGAGGCTACCCCATTCTCAGAGCAGCTCAGCCTGTGCTCTACAGAGCGCTGAGCCTTTAGAACAGTGGGTCTCAACCCGTAGCCTGTGCCCTCTTGGGGGGCAGAGGGAGGGTGCTGAACGACCCTTTCACAGGGGTCATCTAAAACCATCAGAAAGCACAGATATTTACATTATGAGTTATGACAGTAGCAAAGCTACCGCTATGAAGTAGCAACAAAGATAATTTTATGGTTGGCACCACAACACGAGGAACTGTATTAAAGGGTCACAGCATTAGCAAGGTTGAGAACCACTGCTGTAGAAGACACCTAGAAGTGGAGGGTCTTGTCACTGCCCGCCTCCAGTCAGGGAAGGCACCCATTGTTTATCTGTCCCAGACACTGTTTCCATGAAAGCCATCATCTGGGAAAGAGGATGGTGGGCTCTCCATAGCTAAGGAGAGCTCAAAATGTCACAGAAGAGGCAGATAAAGGCACTTCCAAGGCAGCTAACTCCACACCGACAGGGTGCAGGCAAGGCCGTATTAGTAGAAGATATTCAGTGGGGGTCCTTCCAGGTCTTCCTGCCAAAGTTCAGGACAGCCACTGAGCTGCAGGCCTGAACTGGGGGTAGGGCTGGCCACAGGAAGCTGGAGGGCAGGGCTGGAACCCTGATCCTCAGAGCTAGAGAGCATCTCTGCTTTGTGGTCCCAGCAGCCCCACTGAGGCTGAGGCTGTAGTCTCTGGCATGATGGGCGGGGCAGAAGAGGTGGGCTTCCCAGGGACAGGCAGGGTTCTGGAGACACAGGAAGACTCTGCAGGAGAAACAGGAGCAGTTTATGACCTGGTCACTGACTGGAGATTTCAAACCTGGCTCTCTCCCCAGTGGAGCTGGTGCTGTCTGGACGGCCTCGGGGAACCATACTGTAGAACACAGAGATTAAGAACCCTGGTTCTGGAGACCCTCTGCCAACCTTCAAATCCTAGCTCTGCTACTCACTAGCTATGAGAAGTCTCCTCACCTCAGTTTTCCCACCTGTAAAAATGGAGGTGCTAATGCTTCAGAGTGCTGTATTAGCATCATAGTGCTGTATAACTGGATACAGGTAAAGTACGAAGAATAGTGTAGGCAAACAGTGAGTGCTTAGTAAAACTTAGTCATCAGTATAATCTTTTATAGACCACACGTCATTTATGGATGAATGAATCTCAAAGAAAACACTTAGGTCACCAGCTCCAGAAGGATTTATTCTGGAAGCGCTATCAATACCTCTGGGCCTCACTCATGCACTGAATTTAGAACTTCCTGATAGTGAAGGCCCTTACCTTCCACCCTGGCCTTTGTGTAAGTCTGAGGGCCATCCTCTCTTCCCCAAGCTGTGGTGACTTGCACAGCAGTAGTGGCAATTATGGCAGTGCCTATAACTTCCCAGGGCCTCATCTCTTCTCCTACAGGTGTCAATAAGGTTACTTCCATCTGCCCCTTCATTGGATAACCTGAAAAGTAGGAGACCCAGTACAAAATGGAGACCATCTACTCTAGTTCCAACTGAAGCCCGGGAAAACGGCAGGGGTCCTGGGACCTACCTTAGTCAGCTCTGCAGGTTCAGTGGATGGTGTCCAGTGTCCAGTCCTGTTCCTAGGCTCTGGGGATATCTGCATGCCAGGACATGCTTGGGGTAGTGCCCAATGAGAGGTGTCAGCAGCTCTCTCTAGGGACTGGTGTAAGGGTGACTGTATTTGGGGACAATAAGGAGGTGTCACCCAGGGATCCACGTTGGAGATCCTGCTCCCAAGGTTTTCAGGTGAGATTAGGGGTCCAGGACAAGCAGACGGGCACCCCCAGGACACCCCACTACTCATGGCTGATCCCAGGCCAGGACCAAGCATCTGAGTTTGTGAGGGGCTGCCTCCGTTGGGGCACTTAGGGCATCGGTGAGAGAACGCAGTGTCTGCACTCCGTCGGCGCCTGCGCCGCAGACTGTCCTCGCTGAGGCCCAGAAGGGCCGACAGGTGGCCGATGTAGCGGATGGCCAGACGCAGCGTCTCGATCTTGGTCAGGCTCTGGCCTGCAGGTGCCACCGACGGTGGCAGGAAGCGGCGCAATTCTTGCAGCGCGCGGGCGAGTGTGCGCATGCGCAGCTTCTCGCGCTCGCTGGCGCTCTGCCGCTGTCCTCCTGCGGGCGCGGGCCGCGCTCGTCGGGGCGCTGTCGGGACAGCCTGGGTATTGCGAGCGCTGCGGCCCGGGCCCGCGGACTGTGAGGGTCGATGGGTCGCGTAGCAAGGACATGAACCGGACGAATCTGAGGACGAGGCCGGAGACGTGGAGTCGGAGTGCTGGGTCCAGCCCCAGCTCTGGGAGAAGACCCAGTGGTCGAGGCCCTGGAGGCTCTGAGGAGGAGGCGACTGGGCCATGACTGGTGTGACTCTGGGAAGCTGGACCGGTCACCTCCAGGTCCTAGCTTTTATCTGGACCAAAGGTGTGAGGTGGTCCCCTGCCAGGTTGCAGAGAGGTGTCAAAACCCACAGAGCCCAGGGAAGGTCTGGGCAGGGGGGCCCTGGGAAAGCGGGCCCATTTGCGGAGGTGTGGATTCTGACCCCTCGAAGGCTCTAATGGAGGCCCCTGCTGCCGGGAAGTGTGGGAGGGACAATTCGCATCTGGATGGAGTTGCTAACCTTCTCACTGAGCCCCCACCCTCACTCCGCCCCGCTACTGCAGGGTGAATGCACCCGAACCCACTATCACTGTGGATGGCTGCTGGGTACCTGGATGTCTGGCTCACATACTTACGGAGTGACCACCCTTCATCATTAACCTTTAATGGGCTATGCCTGTGCTGGATCCGACCAGCACAGTGGGCTTCCTCAGATCCCCTCATTAGCTAATTTGCTGAGTGACACTTAGAAACTCTCATTGACCACAGTATCTGTACTCACTAAAGGTGGAACCCAGCAGCCTGGAGGAAAAGAGTGGGAAGTGGAAATGGAAGGAGGGGGATGCCAAAGCCAACCTGAAGTTTTGTGTCACCTTGAAGCCACCTAATTTCTTTGAGCCTTTGTGGGTTTTTGTTTTGTTTTGTTTTTTTGTTTGTTTGTTTGTTTTCATCTCAGTAGTAATTGCTGCGCAGAGTGACTTCTGGCCCTCCCTGGAATGATCTCTGAAAGCCTTCAATTGCACCTACACTTTATAAAGAAGAGACTGACACAGGTGTGGTGGCATATACCAGTAATTTAGCACTTGGGAGTCTGAGGCAGGAGAATTGGTAGGAGGTGAGGTTAGCCTGTACTACCCATCAAGAACTTGTTCTAGAAAAGAAAAACAAACCAACCCCCACCCCCAATACTGCCACCAGTGAGGGCTCATGGCTAGAATCCAAGCCCTTGGGGAGTAGAGGCAAGAGATCAAGAGTTCAAGTCCGTAGAAAGTTTGAGGCCAACCTGGGCTACATGAGACCCTATCTCAAAAAAACTAAAACAGATAAAACCCAGGCACTAACATTTCAAAGTGCTTATGGACACTCGTTTGCTTTTGTGCAGGGCCCTTAGCCTGCCTGAACTTGTCCTTCTGGTTGGCAAAACAGGACTACTGAACCAGGCTGGGTTGGGTTTTACTCTTAAGGCCATGGGGAGCCTTTGTGACTTTTGAGCATTGATTTTGAGACATTTATTTCTTTTATTATTTGAGGCAAGGTCTCTGTTAATAAAACTTACCAAGTACAGGCTCTTCTTAGCATCTAGTACAACTTAAACAAGGCACCCATGCCCTGCATGCTCTCAGGAAGGGAGCTGAGCTTGAAAGCCAAGGGCACAATGAGCTTCTGGGACAGTCAAGCCTTAGCACAGAGGCTCAGTAGGTCCAGCCAGGACTTGAACCAAGGGCACTGTTTCATTAAGGAGAGGGGACATGGAGAACATTCCAGAAGGGAAAGGCCTGGTGGTGGGGTGGCAGGGAGCTGCTAGGGTGGAGATGGGAGGGCCAGGAGCGTCTGGAACCAGGCTGGGTTGGGTTTTACTCTTAAGGCCATGGGGAGCCTTTGTGACTTTTGAGCATTGATTTCTTTTATTATTTGAGGCAAGGTCTCTGTTAATGTCCTGGAATGTTCCAGCTGTCCTGAAACTTTCTGTGTAGACCAGGCTAAAAGGTGTGCATCACGAACCACGTCCAGCTTTTTTCTTTCTTTCTGGTTTTTTTTTTTTTTTTTTTTTTTTTTTTTTTTTTTTTTTGAGATAGGGTCTCACTCTGTTTGAATTGAACCTCCAGGACGAGTTCTATCTTCTCTATCTACATATCTTGATTTAGCTCATTGCTCCATTTGCTGGGAGATTTCCTGCATTTTAATTCCTGTCTCCTGAGGCTGAGCTCAGCGGTGGACCACTTGCTGGCATGAGCGAGAGCCCGGGTCTTATCCCTAGTACTGAAAACCAAACAACAAATCAAACTCCTTTTTCTGTTATTTTTTTAATTTTCTAAAAGCTAATTTAATTTGGGGGGGGGTTGGTTTTTTTTTGTTTGTTTGTTTGTTTTGTTTGTTTGTTTTTTTGTTTTTTTTTTTTTCGAGACAGGGTTTCTCTGTGTAGCCCTGGCTGTCCTGGAACTCACTCTGTAGACCAGGCTGGCCTCAAACTCAGAAGTCTGCCTGCCTCTGCCTCCCAAGTGCTGGGATTAAAGGCCTGCATCAGCCACCTCTCTTGGCAATTTTGCCCTTTTTGTAACAACTGTCTCTGGTAGGAATTGGCTGGGGCCTTGTGAGAACACATCCTATTAAGGACAACCCAGCCACCTCTGATATACCATCTCTTAAAAGTCCCCACCATCTTTATGCATAGAGCCTAGTTGGCTTTGAACTTGGGACTGATTCTGCCTCAGTCTCTCAAGTGTTGGCATTATAAGTAGATGCCAAACAGAATGAGTTTCTGTATCCCCTCAGCATTGCCATATGAAGAACCAAGATTCTAACTCAGGAACCTGTGGGGACATACTCAAACCATACCAATAGGCCACAGCAGTCCTGAAAGTCTTTCTGACTGACTGTCCTTCCCAGAACAATGTGCTGGAAACAGACTCCATCTTCTCTTTAGAACTATTATGGCCGCCGGGCGGTGGTGGCGCACGCCTTTAATCCCAGCACTTGGGAGGCAGAGGCAGACAGATTTCTGAGTTCCAGGCCAGCCTGGTCTACAGAGTGAGTTCCAGGACAGCCAGGACTACACAGAGAAACCCTGTCTCGAAAAACCAAAAAAAAAAAAAAAAAAAAAAAAAAACAAACAAACAAACAAACAAAAAACCTGTTATGGCCTACTGGATGTGGTTCTCAGATCATCATGCTTGCAGCCCATCTGCAGCCATCCCTTCAACATCCTCGTGCTGTTTATAGTTTGTGTTAACTTGACACAAACTGAAGTCATTTGAGAAGAGGGAACCTCAAGTGAGTTGATGCCTGCATAAGACTGGGCTGCTAACAAGCCTGTAGGGCATTTTATTAATTGGATAGATGTGGGAGGTCCCAGCACATTGTGGGTGGGGCCACTCCTGGGCTGATGGTCCTTGGTGCTATAAGAAGCAAGTTAACCAAGCCACGGAGAGAAAGCCAGTAAGTAGCACTCCTCCATGGCCTCTTTAGTAGTTCCTGCCTCTAGATTCCTGCTGTACTTGAGTTCTAGCTCTGACTTTCTTCCATGAGTGGAAAAATAAGGGGAATTAACCCTTTTCTCCCCAAATTACTTTTCATCACAGCAAGAGAAATCCTAATACCACCCAGACTTTTCTTTTTATCTTTTTTCCTCTTTCTTTGTTTCTTTCTCTTTTTTGTTTTCTTTCTTTCCTTCCTTCCTTCCTTCCTTCCTTCCTTCCTTCCTTCCTTCCTTCCTTCTTTCTTTTCCAAAGATGACAGGTTCTCAAGTCCACCTGGCTGGCCTTGAACTCCAGATGTAGCAGATGCTGACCCTGAATTGCCCACCTCCCAAGCACTAGGATTACAAGCATGAGAAAACAAGCCTAGCTCTATCTAATTTTCTTAAGACAGTCTCACTATTAGCTCAAGGTGGACACTAACTCATAGAAATGCTCCTGCCTCAGCTTTCCAAGAGCTAGGATTACAAGTATTAGCCATTATTACTCTTTTCTCTTAGCTATTTGAAAATACGCAATTAGCCATATCCATAGTTACCCTGCTGAGACACAGCACATTAAATGTTACTCTGTCTACCCAGCACTGGCTCTACATGCATACCTTGATCTGCATCTGAAATTTTCAACTGACGGTCTGGGATGGTGCTTAGTGGTAGAGCACTGGCCTACCATGGCTAAGGGCTCCAAACCACAAAAATGGTTGCTTGAAATTTCAGATAAACATTTCTCTTTGTGTCTCTAATTCATGCTTCTCAAAAAAAAAAAAAAAAATCCCACCATTTATTATTTATCTATGAGTGTTCTGCTAGCGTGTGGACAGCTAAACATGCAGTTGTGGGATGCAGTATGCAGACTGGACAGAGCTGAGCGTGGTTTTTCATGTTTGTAATCCTAGTGCTTGGGAGGTGAAGACAGGAATGTTGGTAATCCAGGGTTAGCATCAGCTAACATGGAGTTCCAGGCCAGCCAGGTCGACTTGAGACCCTGTCGTCTCCTGGCTTTATAATCTCCAGAAAGTTCTGACTTTTCAACATTACTCTACCCCTCCCCTGGCCTGCACAACCAGCCTAAGGCATTTCCTGCGAAGAGTTAGTGAATGAAGAAGTCTTACTGCAGCATGGAGCCCTGGGCATGATACGTAGCACTCTGCCCTCTCTGGGGTAGTCTGGCCTGTTTCTTCTATAGTGTGGGAGTCCAGGTTCTAGGCTGACTGTAGGGTTTCAGAGTATGTTTCTAAATCATAAAACCCTGGATCTTCACTGGGCTCTTCAGCCAGGCCCTTAAAGCACAGGGCACACTTCATGCTGGTCTTACTTGTCCAAAGGGAGACTAAAGTCTGTCTTTCATCAGCCTCCATTTTGTACAAAGAGGCTGTGTGGACTAGTGGTTACTGTTTGGGCTGTAGCATTGATCCCAGCTACTCACCTTTTGAGCTAAGAGGACTTTAACAACTCATTTAACTTTAGTGTTTTCTTCCTCCCGCTTTCTTTTTTCTTTTCTTACTTAAAAAAAAACTTTTTTTTCTAAATTTTCTGAGACATGATCTCAACATGTAGCCCTGGCTGTCCTGGAACTCACTATGTAGACTAGGCTAGCCTCAAACTCACAGAGATTCACTTGTCTCTGCCTTCCAAGTGCTGGAATTCGAGCACTTTCTCTACCGTGCCTGACCCAGGTTTAGTATTATCTTCTATGAGGTGAGGGCTCTGATTTTAGGGTGACTGTCGAGGTGAGGTAAGACAGCATGTACCCTAACATTTAGCCCAGAGCTGACATTCCACTCACTAGCAAGTTCAGGAGCAGCAGATGGGGTCAAGGGATAGACTGGACTGTGAGGACACTGTTGTCTTCTGAGCCAGCCCTGCCAGAAAGAAAGTGTCCTGGTTCTCTGGGACTCTCAATGCTGGCCTTGGGTACCCCCACTCCCATCCACCTCTTTCCTCTGTGAAGCCAGCATGGGGACATTCTTGGTCCTGTGGTTACCTGAGCTCCATGCAGACCAGACCAGGCTAGATCAGAAATGGAGACTCACAACTACTTCCTGCTGGGGGTGGGGTTCCCACCCAGGTATCAGAAAAATCTATAGTTTCCCTGGAGCCCTGGAGCCCTGGGGCCCTGAAGCATTCCCCTCACTGCACGCCTGCCTAAGCCAGGTATTTATTGTGCCGGAATCTGCTCCACAAGCAAATTAGATCTGAGTTTTGCCCTCTAGACTTGCTGTCTGCCTGCCCTGCTATGCTTTGGATAAAGAGGTTGGAGTCTGGGCCTCAGTGTCCTGGATGCATAGGCTCTCCTCTTCCTGTGATGGAAGGAGGAAGAGGCCATGTCAGGCCAGCAGAATTGGTAGGTGCATGGGCTTCAGGAGTATGGACCCTGCTCATTGCCCATCCTGCCTCTGTTCTAGCCTCTGGCTCCTGTTTGCTTAATAATGGGAACTGTGTTGCTATGGGTGTTGGCAAGGCCTGCTTATAGCCTGGTTTCTCCTGCATATTGAAAGGCCAACTAGATCTCAGTGGCTTTCATTGGTTAGATCTTCTGGGAGAGCTTAAAAATAGAACAAACAAAAACCAGGTTCTTACTGTGTTACCTAGGTTAGACTCAAACTTGTGATTCTCCTGCCTCAGCCTCCTGACTAGCTTGTATTGCAGCTATACTTATCACTTCAGGCTTGGGAAAAATACCTCAAGACTCAGGAACTACATTCCTGCCTTATGCAGTAATGACTGTAACTTGAGCTACCATCCTATAATTCAATGCAAAACCACACACTGAGGATGGGGGAGGCAAAAGAAGCCCTGTAATTGACAACATGGAGTACTTTTGAATTTCTTTAATGTTAAAGAAAACAAATCACCATGTTAAGCTGATGTTTTGAGGTTGTGTTTGGCTTTCCTCATTGACAGAGGAGCCAAGTCATCTGGGTGAAGCTTGGTCAAGCGAATTCAGATCAGAGTTAGTGTTCTGGAAGATGATGGGGACATGTTCACCTGGAACAAGTCTCTAGTGAGAGGCCGCAGGCACTACAGCCCAGGCACCGACAGGTTATGATCCTGAGCTAAGATATGGCGTGATCTAATTTAGAGTGAGACCCATACCTGATGATGGGTACCAGCAAGAATCCCAGGCCATGGAGAGAGAGTGACCTGTCCCCATCAGCTGTAATAAGACAGGGTGCACAGAACCACATGCACCCTTGTGAAAGTTCAGTTTAGGAGGCATCAGGTGAGCAGCAAGCTGCACTTTCCAGAAGGCTGTCAGCATGGAATGCAAACCCCAAGCTGTGCAAGATGCTGGAGGTTGAGGTTTGGGGGGTGGCCTTAACTCCTTACTGCCTGCTACCCAGTCAGTAAGGGGCGAAACCAGAGGCCACAGTTGATGAGCCTGGAGACAAGCCCTTGCTCAGGGAAGGGAGGTTAGGTGAAGGGCTCTAGGCTGGGTTACTAGAGAACTAGCTGAAGGATTTGCGGGTATTCAGCTCAACAAGAAAAGGCACTGTGGCTCAGACCCACAATCCTAGCACTTTGGAGATGGAAACTGAGAATGCTGCAGTTTTGACGGCAGTCCAGCCTATGTTCTGAGTTCTAGGCCAGCCTGAGCTACAGAGTAAAGGCCTATCTCAGAAAAAGAAACCTTACAGAGGGGCTGCAGAGGTGACTCAGTGGTTAAGAGCACTTGATGATGCTCCTCTAGAGGCCTGGGGTTCAGTTCCCAGCACCGGCATGGTGCCTCACAACCATCTGTGCCTTCAGTTTGTAACATCGGTTTTGACTGTTGTAAGCCAACTTGTGGGGCCTGGGAACTGAACCAAGGTCCCCTCTAAGAGCAGTAAGTGGTCCTAATGTTATACTGAACAGTTACCCCAGCCCATCCTCTTGCCTTGAGCTGTCTTATGAAAGAATGAGTGTCCTGACCCTGACGGTCATGGAGAGAGGTGTGTGCAAGAGCTGGGTAGATGACGGCTTTGGCCCCTGACAAGTCCACAGAGTAGACTCGTGGGTCTGGAGCCTCTGAGCTTAGCCAGAGAAGAGGCCCAGAGCCAGAGAGAGAACACTGGGTACTGTGTGTGCCTGTGCGCATGTGTGCATGTATGGGGGCAGAGGTGTGGGAAGGATAGGGGGATCTGGTCCAACCTGCCCTTGATGGCTGTGCATATTTAGGAACAGATCCAGGAAGCTGAGGCCATATTAGTGCCTGGGCTCTGACCACAGGTCTGTCTTCTCTGCCTTCTCCCATGAGTCTCCTGGCCCAGGGTGTTCGGCTGTGGGAAAGGAGGGCAGAAGGGCACAGCATGAGCAGGTGGGCAGGGGCTGCAGGGCTGGGTGGTATTCTCATTACTGGTCAGTGGTGGGGGCCAGCCTGGGCTCCCCCTGGGCCCAGCACTGGCTGCCTTCACACCTTCTGGCTGCCTGTTGACACGAAGGCTGCCTCCCTCGGGGCAGAAGGTGTTAACTTGGGAACTGGAGTGTGCAAGGGCCTCCAAAACAGCCAGCAGAGACTCCTCAAAGCCCCAGAGAATACTCAGGGCAGGAAGCAGAGTAAAGGCAGGGTTGTGTCCCTGGACCAGAAATGGAGAGTGTCCATGGGTCTGAGTCAGCCTATTTGGTTCTGAGACTGATGTTTGATGCTACGCACACCCAAGGATGCTTGTTGACAAGGCTTTGTCTGGCAGAGCGCCACCAGTATCATAGGGAGCCCCAGAAACTGACAGCCACCAGGGCAAGGCACAAAGAAACCCCAGGATCTGGGCTTCTCCCTGCCAGGCCTCAAAAGCGCCTGTTTTGAGCACTTTGCACTTCTGAGTTCAAATCCCACGGCCCACCCCACAGTGCTGTTCTTGCCCATGGAGGTGCCATCTCTCGCGTAAGGCAGCTAGAGCCAGATTCTAATTTACCGTCATCTGGCTTTGATTTACAGGCTATTTATTACACCAGGGCCAGGGCTAAGGGACAAGTGGCCTGCTCTTGAGTCAGGGGAGGAGGGAAAGGACTGAGAGGTCAGCTCTGTGACCTGGTGTGCAAGGTGCCCCTGGAAATCTGAGAAGGCAATTGGGGCAGAGCTCTGTGGTAAGAAAGGGTCTGAAATTGTGGATTTCTTACATGTAGAGGGAGGGGTTACTGACAAATTGAAAAGTATTAGACAGATCTAGAAGTCTGGGGCTGGCTGGGTAGGGCAAGGGATGCTGGAACCCCAGGATGGGGCGGGAGAGGTAGGAGACGGTGTGCTCAAGCTGGGTAGGGAGAAGGCAGTGGTGTGCGGCTGGAAGGGAAAGAGGACACTGTGCGTACACCAGGCACCAACTGGAGCCAGGACAGGGCAGGGCTCTGTGGGCCTGGGCCAGGACCAGTGCATATATGTTGAAGGGTGTGAAAGAGTGCTGTTGGCTGGGGAAGCAGGGAGAGGCTGGGGTCACAGGCATCACAGGAGCTGTTCCACAACTGGGGCTTGGAGCCCACTCTCTGCTTTCCTCTGACCAGAAGGCTAAGCTGGGCAGGGCAACAAGGCCTAGTGGAAGCAACTTCTAACCCAGGGCCAGCACAGTCCAGGTTTCAGCTTCATCTGCAGCATCTGTGAAATGGGAGATGAGGACTGCACTAGGCACCTGCCAGTGCTGCAGGGGAGAGGGAGGGACCGAGGGGAAGAGGACTTCTACCTAGCTGGACTGCAGGGACTGCAGTGTTTACTCTTTTCTACTCCCCTCCCCTCTCCTCTCTTTTCCATCCTCTTTCTTTCGCTAACATCACACATAGATAGACCTTGCAGAAACGTAAGAAAACACGGAGAGAAGTGCTGTGGCCACATCTCTGCATCCTACCAAATGCAGCTTCACCTCTGCTGGCCAGTTGAACCAGCACCTGAACACACAGAGGCTCCCAGACTTGGCACCCTTCCTTAGGTGCTTTCTGTTGGTTGCTCAGTTGGTTTACAACAGTATCTTGTGCAGCCTGTATTGGCCTTGCATATCCCCACTTTATCTGAAGTCTCAACTGCTGGGATTACAGGTGTGTGCTACCATGCCTGGCTGGTTTTTGTTTGTTTTATGTTTTTAAGATATGGTCTCATGTGGCGCGGGCTAGGCTGAAACTTTCTATGTACCTGAGGATGACCTTGAACTCTTGATTCTTCTACTTATGTCTTCCTCAATCTTTTTATTTTTTTAAAAAAGAACAATAGATTGTACATGTAAAAAAATTAAAAGAAGAAAAGAAAGCTTAAATTTTCCCCTCAGTAATATACAGATGGAGTCTGCTTGTGAAAACTGTAAACATTACAGTTAAGATTCACATCCCTCTTAAAATGTGAACGCAGACCTGCCTCCCCTAGCATACTATTGTATAGTTAGGTACTACATGGTAACAATACAGCCAACAGTATGTACAACATGGTAAAGTTGTGGCTACCTCGGTTTATGCCACTGTATCCTGCATGGTGACCAGACTGCCTGTATCATGTTTGGAGATCATATCCTTACAGTTGAAGGACGCGTGACTATACCAGTGAGCCTCGAGGAGTCTGTTTGTGTGTTTATACACATACACACTGTAAGCCCTTGCACAGCACACAGCTCCACAGGCTGCTGTTTTCTGTGCAGAGCTGTCTTACAGGTTTGGAGTGCCTTGGCTTTGCCAGGATCCATGGCCTTACACTGAATCGGTTTGTCTGCATCTGAGTTTGTCACTCAGCATGTCCACACCTGGACCTTCACTCTCTTCTAGTCATGACAGGTTCTCATTCAGAATAGCTGAAGAGGGTGCATGGGAGACCATTGTGAAACCTCAGGCCAGCCCAATCAAGCTCCAGAGATGGGTGTCTGAGGAGAGAGGCCTGGCCCCTGGCCACCCTGTGTCCTTGCAGGGACTGAGATAGGACAGAATATCTGGGGTGAAGAAACCTTCTGGGTCAGGCCTAGGGCTGGCTCCAGACTTGCCTTGGAGAGGAGCCTCAGGAGCAGAGGGTCAACTACACCAGATCCTTTGTTCTAAGCACAAAGTGCTGACCCCATAAGGCCCTTCTTCCTTTTCTTAATCATGTGACCAGTCTAAGCTGCAACCCTTCCCCTATTTGTTCTCTAACTCTTTCCTGGGATGTCAGGTACCTGTGGCATTGAGACAAAGCCCTGGACCTAGCCGAGGGCCTTGGCCACCCCAGGAACTTGATGTGGAATTCTCATTCCTGCTCCTGTCTGTAGAATACTTGCCTGGTGCTTCACTGCTTTGAGAGTGAGGTGTGGAGGAGGGACCAGAGTTCCCCAAACCTTCCTCTTGTCTGCATAATGCCCTGTCCCAGCTTCCCTCAAGCAGCAGATGCTGGGGATCCTGGGAGCTCCACAGTCTCCCACCTCACATTGGTAGTTGAACTGGGTCTGCAGATCCTCCCAGATTGGCTGGCACAAAGAATCTTAAACAGCCTGTGAGTAGAATTTCAGCGTTGGGGCTGACCTTTCACTCTGTCTGTCTGTCTGTCTGTCTGTCTGTCTGTCTGTCTATTGACAGGAAGCCCAGGCTACCCTTAAACCAACTATATAGTTGAGCATGACCTTGAACTCTTGATTTTCCTGCCTCTACCTCTCAAGTGCTGGTGCTATGGGCATGCACCACCAAGACAAACTCTTTGTTTTATCTGTTCCTAGGGTTGTGTGTACTCCTGATCTCCCTTCTTGTTTCTCGGGGACCCTGTCTTGCTCTGCTGTCTGCGTATAAGAACTTTTTTTCTGCTGGGCTGATGAACAGACAGGTTTGTCCCAGGCCATCCCACAGGCACTGGCATCCCATCATGATCCCAGCATCTTAAAGCATAACCTCAGACACATTTCCATCCCTAGAGGGGAAAGTCTAGAGATTGGAGGAAGGTTGGCCTGGCTCAGGCTCAAAGCTTCCATGATGTTCCATGCCTGTAATCCCAGCACTCATGAGACTGAAACAGGAAGGATTTCCTGGAATTGCAGGCCAGTCTGGGTTGTATAGTTTGAGGTCATTCTGGCCTCCTAGGGAGATGAAGACGTCGAGGGAAAAAAAAAAAAAAAAAAAAAAAAAAAAAAAAAAAAAAAGCAAAAAATTAAATAGCTTTCAAGTGACTGTGTATCGCCCTCTGCTGGCAGCATCTGGGAATGCAAGAACACAAATCCCAGATGCCGGTAGAGATCTCCACCGGCAAAGTACCTGATCCATCGTTTCCTGCATTCATATGTGTTTACGTCTTTGCTTTGTGTTAGCTATCTCAGTTTATTAATCCTTTTATATCTCAATTTCTCCTGTTTTTATTCTAAGGCTCAGAGGTTTCACTTAGAGCCACCCCCAAATTACCTGAATGAGGCAATGAATCAATCATAAATATGATACCCCTAAAGAGAGAGGTGATACCTAGCCCTTCAGTGTTATCAACCAGCATCAGACCTACGGGGCTTCTGGCATTTCCTCTAGAGCCTTTCCGGGGGGTGGGGAGGAATGATCTGCCAAATCTCTCTCCTCTTTTCCCACCCCCTCCCTCCTCATCACCCCTCTGCTGCCTGTGGCTGCCACTGGCTGAGCATCCAACTGGCCCAGGACCAGATAATCAGATTATCCTGAGTCCAGAATAATCTATTCCATATGGTGTGCCAGCTTGGTGGCTCCAAGAGCTAGAGGTGTGAATAGGGGCCAGTGGGGGTCTGGTTGGGAGGCAGAGAGCCTTACTGGGCAGACTTGTAGGGCAATTGATGGGGAAGGAGGTACAGGAAGGGAGAAATTGGGCCCTCTGTTGCTGGGCCTTTTAAGTTGATGTGCTTTGAATCATCTGTGACCCAAGGGGAGAAGGACCAAGGGGAGGGGAGGAGGTGGCCTCTCTCCAGTGACTGTGACTTTTCTGTCTCTGAATTGTGGGTCGGTACTTCCAAAATTTTGAAAGGATTTTAAAAACATTTATCATTATTGTATGTATGGGGTGTACACGCACACACGCACATGCACGCATGCACGTGCAGGTGCATGAGCGGCAGTCAAGGACATCTTGTGGGCCCTGAAGATTGAGGATCAAACTCTGGCTGCCTGTCTTGGAAGCAACTGGCTTTATCCAGTGAGCCATCTCCTGAGCCCAGAGTGTCACATATCTGGATTCCCGGGCTCCATCTTGCAGAACTTCTGGCCAATGTGGTCCTGGCTGGGGCCTAGGAACCTCTTTCATTCCCTTCTCAGGGCTCTGGTATGTGAAATAAGTCCTGCCCAGGCTGTGCCCCAAGACAGAGACTAAGAGACGCCTTCTCCGACTCTACTAGCTCTGACATGGGACAACCTCTCATGGCTCCATGTTCTCACCCGGGTTCCTCATCCCAGGGTGCTGTGAGCAGGAGTGGGAGACCTGCCAAGACCTGCACAATGAGACTGAAAGAACATGTGTGTGACCAGCTGAACCCCTCTCCCCTCCATGGTGGAGGGGTTGCCTACCTTACTGGCACCCGCTGCGTGGAGCAAGACAAGGACATTAACCCACATTGGCCACACTCTCTCTGGGAGGCTTAGGCTCTCCCAGGAGTGATGGTGCTGAGATAGCCCATAAGTCTGACACTGTAATTAATTAGTGGTGTCTGCTGATGCTAAGCAAGCCGTTGTAGAAGCAGAGTAGCTTTCTTCTTCTGGGGCCTCTGCCTCTGGCAGGCTCAGGGATTAGGAACTGCAAGGTACCTTTGATTAGCAAGGCTATGTCAGAAGGGCTGGCTGGGAAATGAGGGCACTGAGGCTGCAGAGTGGGTGGGAGTGTGGTGCCCAGCTCCAGCATGAAAGCTGAGGTTGGACCCTGGGCCTGAAGTGGGGCCTCTCTGTCCTGTCTGCCCCCTACCCGGCTGAGGCTTGAACTCTGACCTCTGTTTTGATGGGGTGGCGGCAAGGCCTCATTTCCCAGCCTTACACATTGGCAACCAGGGGAGGCTCTGGCCAGGGGAGCAGAAGCCACTGGCTCTGGCACTTGTCAAAACATAGGCCCCAAAAGTGTGAAGGCCTTGGCCCAGCGGGGAGGCTGTGTGGGCCTTGCAGCCTGGAGAACTCATTAACTCGAGGCAGCTCCCAGATGAACTCCCAGATGAACACACTGAAGACTCTAGCCAGATAAGGAGATCAAAGGGGCAGAAAGAAGCAGAGGCTCCCACTGCCCTTGCACCAGCTGGGCCCCTGAGGTAGTTTCCCAGAGACCACAGGGGCAACAGTGGTAATGGGAGGGAGGGACTCCACGTGGCACTTCAGTCTTAGCACTTAGACTTCTGGGAGGGAGTTGGAGGCAGGACTTGCTATCTGCCTGTCTGTCATGCAGTCCCTCCCGAATTCACTAACTCTGTGCCTTTTAAGCTGTCCCTCATGTCTGACACCCCACCATCTTACCCTGCTTCACTCACAGTGTCCCTCTCCTGTTCCAGATCCTTCTGTGTTTCTAACACTCAATGCTAACAATTAGGCCTCAGACCTGAGGCTTCTTAAGTGTTGTGCCCTCAATGAGGTGTGGCGTCCCCACCCCTCCCTCGTCCAAACATGTCTGCCTGACTTTGTAGTTAATAAAATACAACTTCCAAGTGCTGTTAACAAGAAGCAAACAATAAGCAATGCCAGTTCAGTCTGGAGTAAGCAGGTAGAAGCTGCAGAAGCAGGCTTGTCAGGGTATTTGCTATGCCCTCTGGACCCAGACACTTTTAAATTTCAAACCATGTACATCTACTGGATTTTCAATTTAAGACACAAGATATTTCGGTGAAATTTCTCAATTTGTTTTGATATGTGAAATCATGGCCACATGGGGGGTGTGGAAGGTATTTGGGACACTTGGGTGTCCTCAGAGCTGAGACCTCGCCCCTCCTGCCTGTGGGGGCTACTGTATACGCTCCCGCCCTGTCCAACACACAACAGGTCTCCAGCTGCTGTTCTAGCATCAACTAAGACAAATCCCTGAGCTTGAACTAGGCTCTTGTTCAGATCAAGAGCCCCAAGAAGGGATCCACTGCCTGGGTACAGGCTGCATAGACCCCATGGACAGCTGCAGCCTGTGAAGGGACAGACTGGGCCAGGCATACAAACAACCTCATGGCGTGGGCTCCACTTCTCCGCTCCACAGTGGAGGTAGACGCTGCTTCTCTGGTCATCATTGTGGACATGCACCTTCTGACAGAGAGGCAAGGATGGAGATGTGTTTGAGGAGGTCACGGGCAGTAGTGAGCAGAGGACAAAGGGATGGCAGTGGGCAGAGATGCCCAGAAAATCAGGTACCAACCCATGGGGTCTTCATCACCAGAAACCATCACCCATTTAGAAGACAAATGAGGTGCAGAAGTTCAGGGCATTGGCACTGGGAGATCTGAGTGTTATTCCTCCAGA
The DNA here is from genome assembly GCF_011762505.2 of Arvicanthis niloticus. Taxonomy (NCBI): domain Eukaryota; kingdom Metazoa; phylum Chordata; class Mammalia; order Rodentia; family Muridae; genus Arvicanthis; species Arvicanthis niloticus. The sequence continues at coordinate 51,396,651 of NC_047658.1, read as the reverse complement.
GGAAGAAAGAAGTTCAGACATAATGCTGGACACCAGGTACCTGGCGGCCTAGCTGGAGAAGAGCATGCCTGCTGTCTCTATGAAGGTTTTGCCTGCATGTATGTCTGTGCTCTGTATGCTTGTGTAGTACCCAGAGGCCAGAAGAGTGCAATCCCCAGAAATGTAGTTACAGCTATGAGCCACCATGTGGGTGCTAGGAATCAGCCAAACCTGGGTTTTGTGGAAGAGCAGCCAGTACTTTGTTGTTTGTTGGTTTGGGTGTTTTGTTGTGTTTTTCTTTTTTTCTTTTCTTTCTTTCTTTCTTTCTTTCTTTCTTTCTTTCTTTCTTTCTTTCTTTTTGTTTTGTTTTGTTTTACATGAGTACACTGTAGTTGTTTTCAGACACACCAGAAGAGGGCATCAGACCCCATTATAGATGGTCATGAGCCATCATGTGGTTGCTGGGAATTGAACTCAGGACCTCTGAAAGAGCAGTCAGTGCTTTTAACCATTGAGCCATCTCTCCAGCCCCTGTTGTTGTGTTTTCAAGATAGGGTTTCTCTGTGTAGCCCTGGCTGTCCTGGAACTCACCCTGTAGACTAGGCTGGCCTCTAACTCATGGATCTGCCTGCTTCTGCCTCCTGAGTGCTGGAATCAAAGGCATGTGCCAACATGCCTGAGTAGCCAGTACTCCTAATTACTAAGCCATAGCTGTAGGCCAAAGGTGTTTTGAACTTGAACTTCTGGTCCTCCCTTCATCTCCCCAGTGCTAGGGTTACAAGCCAGTGCTACAAGTGGTTATGGAGTGTTGGAATAAGACCTAGGACTTCTGGCAGGCTAGGCAAGCACTCTACCAACTAATCCACACCACTGGCCCTCTAATCGGCGTTTTGAGACAGTGCTGTAGCATAGAATACCTTCATATTTGCTTTGTAGTCAAGGCTGGCCCAAACTCCTCTTGCCTTTATTTTCCAAGTGCTGAAATTACAGGCATGTGCCTGTATGCCCAACTCTTAGAAACTATGTTAATAAGTGTATTGCATATAAGTCGGGGCAGGTTTGTTTTAGCTCTTCAACTTGTATTTATTTCTCTTTATTTTCTAACCTAGTCCTTTCATCCAGTACAACACTGAACAGGCATGATAAGAGCAGACACCCTCAATGGCAGGCACGGCAGCTCACAGCTGTGTAAGCTGAGGCAGCAGGATCAGGAGCTATAGGCCAGCTGGGTTATATATAGTAAGTTCAAGGCTAGCCTGCGCTACATGAGACCATGTTTCAACAGGTGGGAGGAAGAACACTGGAGAGACAGCTCAGCAGTTAAGAAGAGCACATGTTGCTCTTGACGAGGACCCAAGGTTCCATCCCCAGAAGCCACCTCAGCCAGCTCACTTGCCTGCAAGTCCAGATCCTGAGGAACATGACAGTGACACCTCTAGCCTGTGTGGGGCACCAGCACAAATGGACACACTTTATAACCTAACAGGTAGCATCCTATGAAATAGTAAGATTATAAAACTGCCATTGGTACAGATGGTTTCTGCTTTTCAGGGTTTTTTGTTTGTTTGTTTGTTTCTGTTTTCCAAGACAGTATCTTATGTAGCCCATGTTAACCTGGGCCATATACAGCTAGGCCTGGCCCTGAACTCCCGACCCACCTGCCTTCACCTCCCAAGTGTGCTACCACATCCAGCTCAGGGCTGTTGAGTTTTGTCAAAGGACTTTTCTACTCACTGTAGCTGACCAGAGCAGCAGAGCTCCAGGCATGGGAGGGCTGGGAAAAGGGACCAAGTTCCCCATCTTGCCAAGACTAGGAGTGACTTGTAGTGAGGAGAGGCATGCTCACCTCTTCCCCTTCTCGGACAATCCTGCAACCTCACAGGTCTGTCGGGATGGTTCTTCAATGTGTCTCCCACAGCCTGGACATAAGGGAGGACTCCAGCCTACCTCCAAGCTTCTGGGAAGGAATGAACTAGAGTTCTCTCTGTGTCTACATGTCCCTAGTCCACAGTTGGCCAACGCAATCCGGGAGTCTCTTGTTATACAATTTGTAAACTAAAGTGATGGGGGGAAATGGCATAGGGCACCTACTAAGCCTAGGAGCTCTCTAAGCATGGTTCTTTCAACTTGCAGAGCTGGCTTAAAGTCCTGGCCATAGGTGCCGGTTTTACTGAGGCCCCAAATATGGCCCAGGTAGAGCAGACTGGACCAAGAGAGTCCTGCTTGGACCCTCTTGACTTAGACCAAGACTAGTCCAAGAGGGACTAAGTGCCCCTGCTCTTGGTTCAAAGGGTTCAGGCCCTGCCCCCCTCCTGGCTCGAGCCCGCTTTGATGTGCTGATGAGTTCTGGAAGTGGTCCGCTTCACACCTAGGGCTCAGGATAAAGCTGCAGCGGACCCAATGGTTGGGCCTCTGCTGCCATGGCCCAGCCCCTGTGCGCGCCGCTCTCCGAGTCCTGGATCCCGAGTCAAGCTCATCAGCAGCCACCGTTGCCTTCCGATGGGGACAGCGTCTGCTCCCCAGCCTGGTCCTCGGACTCGTGGGACGGTGCCCAGGCCAGCAGCCCCGTACCACCCTGCGCCCGCCCGGCCAGGCGTGCTGGGACTCCCGGTAGGCGTGGGACGCACAGCAGCCGCCTGGGTAGCGGACAGCGGCAGAGCGCCAGCGAGCGCGAGAAGCTACGCATGCGCACACTCGCCCGCGCGCTGCACGAGCTGCGCCGCTTCTTGCCGCCGTCCGTGGCACCAACCGGCCAGAACCTGACCAAGATCGAGACGCTTCGCCTGGCCATCCGCTACATCGGTCACCTGTCGGCTGTGCTGGGCCTCAGCGAGGACAGCCTCCGGCGACAACGGCACGCGGCGTCACCTCGAGGCTGCCCGCTGTGCCCGGACGGCGGCGTGGCGCAGGCGCAGTCGCTCGGTCCGCGTTTAAGCCCGGCCGTCTGCAGCGGGGTGTCGTGGGGGTCCCCGCCCGCCTACCCTAGACCCCGAGTCGCCGCAGAATCGTGGGACCCATCGTTCCTGTACGCCGAAACAGCATCGCAAGAGAGGCAGGAGATGGAGCCCAACCCCTCGTCTCCGGTTAGTAACCCCTCTCTGCCCTCCCCCTCCCCCGCTGTCGAAGCGGCGCCCCCTACTGTTGGTTCGCGATGCACAGCTCCACGTCGCGGACCAGCGCCACTGCTGCACGCTGGATCTCCTTTGCGAACATCCCCGCGTGCCCTGGGTGCTCGAACGGGGTGGGAGGTGAACAGGCAGGGATTAAGGATGCTTTACTTGCTCGCTCAAGGTTCCGCGCTCCTTTAGCGCGGACCGGACACTGGGGCAGGTGTTGATTGTGGCGCTGTTCACTCTTCCTGCAGCTCTTCAGCAGCGACGTGCTGGCTCTGCTAGAAACCTGGACGCCTCAGGAGTGGCCGCAGGGACAATGCAATGGATGACTGGCACCCTGTCTGATCAGACACTTTTCTTTTCGTCTTGGCACCTTCGGAGGGAGTAGTTCCCGGAAGAGGCACCAGTGATACCAACATGGGCATTCCTAGGGTGGGAGCTTGGTCCTCGTCTAGACCTTACAAACCCTCCTTGGAGGGAGGGACCCGATAGGGTACATGCTCTGAAGCTGAAGCAGGCACACGCTCTGCCTAGTGTGTATTTATTTATTTGTGAATAAACCGTTTGTGCTAGTGTCATTTGGAGGGTTTATTTTGCTTTCTTCCTTTTTGGGGGGAGGGGGACCTCACACTATACATCACAGGCTGACCTAAACTCATGGTGACATAAGTCCCCATGCCCCTATGCCCTGCGGGAAGTTCTGGTATGTGGCAGGGAAAGCTTAACATGAGATTGTCGAGAACACAAAGGCCTTCTACCCTCTTCCCGGTCAACATGTATTCTGCATGGGTTTGAAAGGGTGGGGTGGGGTGGGTGAGAGAAGGTGACAGGAAGTAGTTCCTCTTTTTTAAATCTAGGGACGAACTGGATAAAACCAGAAAATACAACTCCATTAGTGGTTTTGTACCTTGGTTACCTTTGCATATATTTTATAGACTCATAAAGGTCAGAACTCTGACCCATGTAAGGCTTTGGGCATTGCAGTGCTCAGCGGTGGGAGCCGAAGGGCGTGTCTGCTCTTCTGGGCAGCTGAGCTGCACTCGGGGCACCGTCCCCAGACCAGATTCTCCCTGGCCAGAGCTTCCCATCTTCATGTGGCTCGGAGATATCAGTAACGTTGGTGGGAGAGTTTGGGTGATGTGATGGGACGAAGGACCTGGTGATTGCTCACCTGTGCTGCTCATGTTCAGATCAGGAATATGCAGCGGGAAGAAAGGCTCCTGGAGCCCAGAAAGAGGCTGGCATCAGCCAAGCAGGGGTGCAGAGAACCATCCATCCAGTAAGGGGTACTGACTCATGGTGGTCTCTGCCAAGGGTGCAGGGGCAATACTCTCCCCCTCAACTATCAGAAACTCAGGCCTTGGTATTAGTTTCTTTTAATAAGCATTTTATTGATGATGTTTTGAGATAGAGTCTCATTCCACCAAGGGTGCCCTCCCTTCAACTCCCGACCCCTGCCCTCGCCTCAGAGAATGCTGGGTGACATGTGTGCGCTATGCTCTCATGCTTCTCTAGAAAGCACACCTCAATGACTTTGGCATATCCATAAAGCTATGCAATTATAACCACTAATTTTGGAGTAATTTTTATCACCTCCAAGTCTACACAGGAGACCCTGTCTCAAAAAACAAACAAGAAGAAAGAAGCATGAAGTGTGGTCTTGTGTGTCTGGCTTGTTTCCAAGGTTCACCCCGTTAGCTCATGTTTCAGAACTCCATTCCTTTCTGTTACCCAATGCTGCATCCTTCTCACACTCCTTCACAATGACCTGTTCTTCTGTGGGATTTGTTTTAAATCACCTGGGGGATCTTTTCCAGAACTCTGGCTAGGGCGGTGGGGGCAAGGGGGAGCGGTCATGTAGTGTGGGGTCATGGTCCTGTTCTGCAGCTCAGGGGTCCAGGCTTGAGCAGTTTATACAATAGCTGGTGTTTGGCTGCAGAGAGAGTGACCTAAGGGATCATGGGGTGGGGTGGGGGCCTCACACCTTCACTGGTCACGCCCTTTCCCAGCACTTCTGACTCCATCTGACACTCTCCTCCCAGTACCTTAACTGGCTCTGGACAGGAAGTCTTCCTGGCCCAGGAGCCAACCCAGTATAGAAAATCTATTTGCAAAGTAAAGGCCCAGTGGTTTAGGATGGAGAATTAAAGTTATTAGCAAGTCTTTTCACAGCTAAGTGGAACTCATTGGCCAGCCCTCTTCCCTGTGGAGGGCATCTCCTCTGAGGGCCTGGGAGCAGCCCAGTGTTTATTAGCACCTGGGTGTGAATTTTCATTAACAGACCCCTGCTAATAGTGGCTGAGACAGTCCATTTCCCCTGACTCTTGGACCCATCTCTCAAAGCTGTGTGGCCTAAAGCTCTATCACTCACCTCCACTCTTCTGGTCCTTTTCTCTGGGGCCCCTAACCCAGGATCTTGATCATGCTAAATACATACTTTCCCACCACACTACATACACCCCAGCCCTTCAGAGAGATTCTGTGAGGAACTGATTAGAGTTGGAGACCTGTAATGGAAAGAAAAGGGGCCACACGGTCGGGGGTAGGCAGCTGTCTGTCTTCAGGGAAGTAGCTCCCCTGGGCTTATGTGGTCCTCAGTCGACTTGGGAGATCCAAGAACTGGGCCCTGCTGGAGTCAGGCTGGGAGGCAAGGATGAGCCCCACGCACAGCAGCTTCCAGTATGTTTATTTACATGACACATCTAAACTCCATGAGACACTCAGTATTTGAAGGTCCTCTAATACCTTGGCCCTGCTGGCTCCATGGAGTCCTGGGCTTTGAGTTGTAGCTTTTCGCCGTAGTCTTTCTAACTTGCAGTGTCCTGGGCAGGGGCTGTGGAGTCCCAGGGCTCTCACCTCTTTAAGGTTTCTTTCTGGAGCAAGATGGAGTACTTCCGCAGCCTGGACCACTGGTCACGACCTTTCATCTGGTTCTTTGCCACCTTCTGGAAGCTGAGGGCCACACAGCCAGATGTTAGAGGTGTCACCATAGCCGCCCGGCCCAGTGGTCCCCTGGCTGTCCCTGAGCATTCAGATGGTATGAAAGACTGGCTTCATCTCTGTTCCCTGGCCTCAGCCTGACACGTGACAGGTATCCAGAAGAAAGGCCTAAGTGTTCTATGGCACAGGCGTTGTGAAGATGGGACTGGAACTGAGGACCTAAAAGCCCATGGACAAACAAACTACCCAAGGCAATCATCCAGCCTCCTAAAGGAAGGCAATACATGCTACAGCAGGGGCGAACATTGGAGACCCTCATCTGAATGACAGAAGCCAGTTCTAAAGTACAGAGACACACATCTGTAGAGATCAGAGGTCAGCCTTTTAAAAATGAGAATTCAGGAGCTAGAGTGATGGCTCAATGGTTATGAGTGCTTACTGCTCTTACAGAGGACCCAGGGTTGATTCCCAGTACCCACATGAGACAGCTCCCAATAACTTACAATGCCAGCCCCAGAGACCCGATGACCTCTTCTGGCCCCTACAGACACTTGTATGCATGTGCTACACATACAGACAGGAAGACACATTAACATAATTTTTTAAACTTCTTTTTAAAGAGAGCTGTAAGGAAATACCACGGACTGGGACTCTTGCTCAGTGGCAGCATTCCAAAGGCGCTTGGTTCCATACCAATCAAAACAAACAAGCAAGCAAGCAAACAAAATTTTAAAAAAACCAACTATATACATTTGGCTGACCTGATATTCAGTATATAGACCAGGCTGTCTCTGAACTCATGAACATCCACCTGCCTCCACCTCCATTGTGCTGGGATTAAAGGCTTATGCCACCATCCCTGGCTCTAAAAAGTTTTGGGAAAGATTTATAAAAATCAATGCATGCTCAGGATTCTTCATTAGCCTGAAGAAGTGACAAGTTCAGCACTAACTGGGTTCTCTGGATCTGGCAACAAAGACTATTCTTCGTTTTGTTGGTTTTTGTTTGTTTTTCAAGACAGAATCTTTATGTAGCCCTGGCTGTTCTGGAACTCGCTCTATAGATCAGGCTGGCCCCACACTCAGAGATCTGCCTGCCTCTGCCTCCCAAGGGCTGGTATCAAAGGCGTGCCACCATTGATTTCTGTATAGAGCTCAGTCACAATTTGAAAGGTCTCTGAGGTTTCCCACAGTCACCACTAGTGGGCACCAGAGTCAGATTCCAACACTGTACTGCCTGGCTTGCAGGCCCACAGCCAAATTTCAGAATGAGCCCTGACGTGGAAGCCTCAGATTCTCAAGGGTTTATCTCACCTGAGGAAGTAGTACCCTCAGCCCCACCCCTTGAAATAATGCTTTTTTCACATAAGGGAAATTAATCCTTCAGAGTCTGATAAACCAGTAGTGACTTTCTCCGAAGAAAATGCTGGGCAAGACAATACTGATATTCCTCGAGGCCCATCAATAGTTTCTTCTAGATCTAGAGCCAGACTCAAGGCTTAGCAGGCCCTGGAGGGGAGGTAGGAAGTGTGGTCCCTGAGGAAATGCTACAGTACTAAGGAGCTTAATGAGTTTGCTAATTCACTCGGGCAGAAGTCTGGGGATGTCTGTGGGAATGGGTTTAAGGGTGTGGGATAATGGAGGAAGGGACATAAAACTAGATCAGGCCGAGTTTATTGACATGGGCCCTCTGAGTGGAGGTTCTAGGTTTAATATGGAAGCTTCCACAGTTAAGAAAGGCATCAGAAGTTGGTTTGCATGGTTGGCTGAAGCGTTTATCAAAAGATGGCCTAGTGAAAAGGAGTTGGAGACGCCCGATATCCCTGGCTTAGTGTCGATGAAGGGCTTTTAAGGCTCAGGGAAGTTGCAGTGCTGGAGTGGTACACGGTGTAAACCTAATCTCCTCAATGGGAAGGCCCAGAAGACATGCTTTCATGAGTCCTGTATGATGCAAACTGGTGAGAGGGGCACCAGCACATCTGAAGAGTTTTGTTCTTGCCCTTTTCCTTGTGCCAGACCTCAAGGTTGGAGATGCCACTGCTCAACGGGATGGATTTAACACATTTAACTGGGCCCTGGAGTAGCAGGGACCAGGTAGCAGCATCGAATTGCAAAGACAAGGTGATCGTGGTTATTACAATGGGCAGCATAGACAAAACAGTGTTCATAATGACCTAGCTGGTAATGGTCAGCACAGGAGAGGTGAATTTTATAATAGCATGGCTCTTTGAACCTGTGGCACTGGCTAATCAGTCGCGGTGTTTCCAGGCATAAAATAGACAAGAAGCCGCTTGCATTTCCGTTTAGTCTGTATAAGCTCTTTCTTCCTGCTCTTTTTGCCTGGAATGTCTGTCATGCATTGCAGTCTTATCCTATCCTGTGCTCCCCCCACATTGTAGCACTCAATGGCCATGAGCTAAACTCTACAAAGGTATAAGCCAAACAAACCTTTTCTACTCACAAGTTAATTATCTCAGGTATTTTGTTACAGTGTCAGGAAGTTGACTGACATAATAAAGATATCTCTCAAAACTAAAAACCAGGGGCTAGGGAGACAGCTCCATCTATGAAGTGACAGTGCAAGCATGTGACCAATGCTGGAATGGTAGGGGTCAGAGAACAGCTAGCCTGGCCCACCCGGCAAGTCTCAGGCCAGTGAAAGACTCTTGTCTCAAAACAAACAAGCAAACAAATAAACAAATGGGATTGAAGATGTCTCAGAGGCTAAGAGCAAGTACTGCTCTTGGCAGAGGACCTGCATTTCATTTCTAGCACCCAAGTTGGGTAGCTAACAACTGCCTGTCGCTTTCGGCTCCAAAGGATCAGCTCTGGTTTCCCAGGGCACCTGAACTCACATGTATATGCACCCACACACACCAGCACAACAAAAACAAACAAACAAACAAACAAACAAACAAAACTGAAAAACCAAAATAACCAGACAGAAGTTCCCAAGGTGACCGGTACCTAAAGAGTAAGAAGGGACAGTATCAGGGGTGCTGGCTTCTATACACACCGCACACGTGTCTCCTCATATGACCATGCACATGTATGCACACATTTACAGAAAGTCATATTGTGAAGCAATATAAAGTCAGATAAAAGTGTCCCAGTGAAGCATGATTGTAACTTGGTGAAATGCCAAGCTGAATGACCAGGAAGGAAGTGGTAATGGCATGGCGGTGCTGGTGATTGGGGGTGGGAGGATTACAGGTTATTTAAATTAACTTTTTGCATATTTATGTTTTAACAAATTTGTATACATATGTACACACACACTAAAAACATTATTTTCTTTCTTTTTTGAAACAATGTTTTGCTACATAGATCAGGCTGGTCTCTAATCCCTACTTTTCTACCCCAGCACCCAAGTGCTAAGGTTATAGCCATGTGGCACCATGCTGGCTTCTAAGTACCTCTTTAAAAATAATAATAACAATGGGAATTTACTCTACTAAGCTCATCAGGTATCTGTGACAAGGTCACTTGGTTAATGGTGAAAAATGTCAGTCTGGTCAGAGGGATGTGAGTTACTCAGAAGGCTGCTGTGATCCTGGGTGTATTCCCACAGGTGGGTGTCCTGTTACTGAGCTCTGGGTAAAGTGGGAAATGTCACCCTTTCTGACCAATAAAGGGATAAGGCTGGCTGAGCATAGACAGACACTGAAAGATTCACGCTAATTAAACCAGGAGGTCACAGAGCCTGCACCCACTCCAGGGACACGAGGAAGCTCCCAGCATGGCCCGAGGGAAACACTCCCCTACTGTTTTCTGGCTGCCAAAACAATGGCAGCTTTATATGGGAAAGCTACAGATAGAGAAAGTACACAGAAAACACCACCAGTGTTCACCACCCGTACCCATGTTCCTTCAAATACACATTTCACATCTTCTTCTTGACTCAAAACCAGGATGGTATGGTCATCTTGGCTTATCACTCTCCTTGTCTTTTCCTTTTGAAAACTTTCAAAGCTGTGTAAAGTGTACAGAAAGCATGATGGCCCTTCACCCACACTCACTGTTCTCAGCTTTATTTCCCTTGGGCTCTCTGTAAACATTTCCCTAGATTTCACCATCTCTTACCATTTGTTTTTTCTCTTTCTGTCTCTATAAATACTTTCCTGAGTCATGTGGAACTACAGTGTAGAAATCATGATGCTTTTCCCTACATTTATCTGAAGAGCAGGTCCCCAGGGTCCAGAATGCTCCTGAGCATCCTGCCAAACCTCTGGCCTGGGCAGTGTCAGCCGAACAGCCTCTTCTCCACAGTCCCTTTCCTCTCCCAAGATCAATAGACTGTTTCTTTCTTGACCAAGCAGCATACTTCCCGCATGAGACACCGAGAAACACTTAAGTCACTCAGTATAATGTAAGAAAGGCGAAGCAGGTAGAAGGCTGGGGTGCAGCTCAGGGTTGGCTAGCTAGTTTAGCAGGCAAAGACCCTTTTCCTTTCTAGAAAAGTTGGGAGTAAAGTGTAGGTTGGCCCTGTGAGATAGAAAGCAGAGGGGAGCTGTGCTGCCACCTAGTGTTCATATTTGGGATTTCCCCAGGTGCTCGCTCACTCTCTCTCTCTCTCTCTCTCTCTCTCTCTCTCTCTCTCTCTTCTCTCTCTTTCCTCTCTCTCCTCTCTCTTTTCTCTTCTCTCTTCTCTCTCTCTCTCTCTCTCTCTCTCTCTCTCCCCTCTCTCCCCTCTCTCCCCTCTCTCCCCTCTCTCCCCTCTCCTTTCTCTCTTCTCTCTCTCTCTTCTCTCTCTTTCCTCTCTCTCCTCTCTCTTTTCTCTTCTCTCTTCTCTCTCTCTCTCTCTCTCTCTCTCTCTCCCCTCTCTCCCTTCTCTCCCCTCTCTCCCCTCTCCTTTCTCTCTTCTCTCTTCTCTCTCTCTCTTCTCTCTTTCCTCTCTCTCCTCTCTCCTCTCTCTCTCTCTCTCTCTCTCTCTCTCTCTCTCAAAATTGTTTTAGGTTTATGTGCATTGGGGTTTTGCCTGCATATATGTGTGTTCCCTGTATTCATGCAGTGCCCTCAGAGGCCAGAAGATGATGTCATATCCTCTGGAATTGGGTTACAGGCAGTTGTAAGCCACCCTGTGATGCTGAGAATCAAACCTTGGTCTTTTGCAAGAGCAGCAAGTGCTCTTAAACTCTGACTCATCTCTCCAGCCCTATGGCATTCTGATTTTAACAGAAAGGAACAGCATACCTGCTATTTATGGAGTAAACAATCTGTGTTGGCTTGAATAAGGTTGGCCCCCACCGGCTCATGTATTTGAATGCTTAGTCACCAGGGACTGGAGGTGTGTGTGGTCTTCTTGGAGCAAGTGAGTCACTGTGAGTGGGCTCTGAGGTTTCAAAAAGCCCACAGCAGATCCCACCCCCTCCACAGTGTCTATCACTCTCTGTGTCTCTGTCTCTTTCTCCCCTTGGGGATCAAGATGTAGCTTTTAGCTATACCTGCCTATCGCCATGTTCTCTGCCATGATGATAATGGACTAAGCCTCTGAAACCATAAGCCAGCCCCCAGTTAAATGTTTTCCTTTATAAGAGTTGCCTTAGTCATGGTCTCTTACAGCAACAGAACACTGACTAAGATACACACTATGCCTGGCACTTACGTTTTCTTACCTAAAACCTATAAGCCCTAGAAGTTAGGCTTACGCAAAATGTCCAGAACATGGCTTGGCAGGTGGTAGATGCTCTGTACTTATAAGCTTAGAGACAGGCTCTGAAAGCATAACCCAGCCTAAGTCTTGTAGCTAGTAAGTGGGAGAGTCAAAATTCAAAGCCAGGCCTGTCTGGTCTTAAGCCTGTCTAACTTGGCCATTGTACTTGGTGAGGGAGAAGTCTAAACACAGAAAGGGGGGAGAGTCAGGCAGACCTGATGGGTGTCACCCTGACTGAAGAAGAGACCACCGGAGCTCAGAGGCCACTTTTTATAAGGATAAAGAAGTCTTGGAAAGGAACCTACTAGCTGTTAAGCTTTGGAAAGTCAGGCCAGGGTTAAGACTAGCGACCCACAGATGACCTCATCCCACCCAAAATAAGTGACCAGACCACTGTAGGAACCATCAAGGATTCCTAGCATAGTGAGATGTCTTATGGAGTGTTAGAAGAGACTCCTGTTCTAGGAGCCTTCAGGGAACCTGAGTGCTGTTCACTGGGCTTTCTGAGCAGAGAGGAAAGCAAGCAAAGGGTTGGGGCGAGGTGAAATAAATAAAAGAGAAGAAATTCACCTACAATAACCATCTGTGATAGAGAAAAGAAAGTTAGAGGTCAGCCGGGCGGTGGTGGCGCACGCCTTTAATCCCAGCACTTGGGAAGCAGAGGCAGGTGGATTTCTGAGTTCGAGGCCAGCCTGGTCTACAGAGTGAGTTCCAGGATAGCCAGGACTACACAGAGAAACCCTGTCTCGAAAAACAAAACAAAACAAAACAAAACAAAACAAAACAAAAAGAAAGTCAGTAGTAGAGAGGCATTTCCTATAAATGGCCAGAGAGTAGACAATTCATACCTGAAGAGTCACGTGCTTTCCATCGCAACTACTTACTTCTGCCACTGAAGCCCACAAGCAGCCAGTAATTATCTGTGAAGCTGTGGTCCAGTAACACTTAATTTAAAATGACTGGGCCCTATAAAGATAGATAGTGCTCCTGCCAGGAGCCAAGTGCTAGATGTGGGATACATCTTTCTGAACTGTTTGTCAAGGAGTTCCAGATACTCCTCCCACTCCCCAACAACACTCCAGGATGCTGCCACTGTTCTTAGTTGCCCACTAGAACTTTATGGTAAGACACATTGCTGAAAACACCACACACTTTGGTCATGGGATACAGAAAAACCAAACTGGTTCTGGATTGGAAGCTCCCTTTCTGTTGGCTAGCATTTATAGTAGCAGAAAGTGGTCTGCAGGCTGCCGAGGAAGGAAGGGCATTAACAGCCTTACCCAGATGTGAACCTGAGAGCTATGGTAACAGCTGGCTTGCTGAGACAGGGCCATTGGTGCAGTAGTGTCCTGAACGCTATGGGGGTAACCAACCATGGTTTGAAGTTGGATTTAAGGAAGGTCTGCTCCTCAGAAGGAAATTCACGCCTGGTACTGTAAACCTGACCAGAGACCCATCACTGGGGAGGCCATGAGCCTAGGGCAGAACAAACTACCATAGTATTTAGCTAAATGGACATGGTATTAAATTGACTTCTAAATATGTAAATATGGAGTGTTCAGCTCCAAATCCGCGTCTGTCACTCCCTTCCCATCAAGGCACAGGAAACATCAAGGCAGAAGTGTGCAAAGTTTGCAAGAGCCAGAGACCAGTGTGAAGCACTGTCTTCTGGACATGGCAGGCCCTTGTCCCCACAAATTCACCCCACAAATTCACATATTATGTATGTAGTTCCATACATAAGAACAGCACAGAGCAAGCCAATCAGCGCTGCAGTGTGGGTAAGGAAGGGTCCAGAGGCCACCCTCATCTGAGAAGCTACTGGCAATTGATGGTTACCGTGGGAGGGAAGTCCTTTTTCTTCAGTGATGTAGCCTCGGTTAGGTTGCCCATGCTCTAAAAAATGGCTCCACAGCAATGTGCGCACGAACAGAACTAACTGCACCCAGTAGGTTACAAACAACAGCAACAAAGTACACAAAGTTGGGCGGGGATATGTGGATGGGGGAGGGGGTCTGAGAGGATGTGAAGCAAGCAGTGGAAGATGAATTTGATTAACTATACTGTGTATATCCATGAAATTCTCTAAGAATAAAAAGATGCAATTATTATAATACAAAGGGAGGTGCCAGAGCACGTCCCTGGGCCCAACAATACACTTTAATTTTCGAAGTGAAAAACTTAAGGTGAGTGTGTAGATATGGCCCATGGGCCACAGCGGCCGAACCTGTTATGATGGTTCTAATAATCCACAGAAAAAAGAAGAGACGGTCATGGCAGGAAATCCAGTGAAGACTCCCTCCTCTCCTCTTCCTTTTATTTCCTTTCTTTTTGTATGTGGTATATACGTCTGTGTCTGTGTTCATACAGGTGTGTGGGCTCTTCAAGAGCCATCTACCTTATTTATTTTAAAGATTTTTTTATTATTTTATTTTATATGTATAGAACAACAGGCTAAATATTTCTGTCTTGTCTCCGCACCCATACTTTCTGCCCCCTTTATGTGAAAAGCCCCAGCTAACTGCATATTTTTGGCTTCTATTAAACTTCTTGCTTGCTTGCTTTACATCCCATCCCTCTAAAAAACAAAAACAAAAACGAAAACAAAAACAAAAAAAACTCCCTGTAAAATGCGTTTGAGGCTGCTTTGTGAGAAGTGTTTTTCTCTAGACTTAATATAGATTCTCAATTTGGACTCCGGTCCTCCTGATTTGTCTTTGGGTCTGTACCCACAACATGTAGGGGTTTTACCTGCATGTATGTCTATGCACCACGTGCATGCCTGGGGGCAGAGAAGACCAGAGGAAAGTATCAAATCTCTTGAAACTCCAGTTCCAGGATGGCTACAAGCTACCATGTAAATGAGGGAATTGAACCTGGGTCCTCTGGAAGAGCAGCCACTTCTCTTAGCTGCTGAACCACTTCTCCAGCCTCCACATTGGGTTTTGAGGGCCTCTCATCGGCCAGGAGCTCACAGAGTGGACTAAGCTGACTCACATGGTAAAACCCTTCAGTTAGCAGTAATTGGGTGTAGAAAGGCTCTTAGTCAGAAGCCACAGCCGGTGATGGCTCACCCAAACACTACCATACAACGGCAGCGCTCTTACCTCCTTTGGAGGAACTGCTCACATCTTTTCTCCGCTGGCAACATCTGGGAGAAGTCCTGGCTATATCCCAAGCACTTTTGAGAAATGGTGCACTTCTTGGAGATATCTTTCAGGAGCAGGTAATCCTCAAAATTAAAGTAGAAAACAGAATCTGTGGTATTCTTGGGATCATCAGTAGTAGGTGTGGTATGACCATGTGGATGAACTCCTGTGAGGAAAGGAGACCACGGTGAGCACTGTCACTGCTTTCTCCATGGGGTTGGGGTCCTCAGGGTGTGGACTGCTCTCTGTGTATGGAGGCCAGCTTATCTGGCTTGAGCTGAGAGGAAATCACTAAATTACAAAGACCTTGCCAACACTTTATCAAACACGGTGGGAAACAGGCTGCTGCCTTCTTTGGTCTGGGACAGAGGGGACTGAGAAAGCAACCAAGGAGTGTCACCAGGCTTTGAGAGAGGTCAGAAAAGTCAGGGAAGCATGTAGTGGATCCGAGCACTGGGCAGCCTCCCTCCCATCCTCTTCCATACCATGAAGCAGAAAACATGGATGGTGTGGAGACACAACAAACAGCGGCTTCCAGGGCATCGCCTGTTGGCGGCATGTAGGAGCCGAAAAGGCACAGATGATCTCAGCCTTGGCCACGTCCATGAGGCTTACAGAATGGTTCCTGGAAAAGATTAGTACCTGGGAAGGAAAACCATCTTCTCTCAGACTTGGCTCTCACAGAAAGGCAGAAGATAGCGGCCACCATGGGACCCTGCTCCAGGACTCTTCTTCTCACCTCCTGGCGTCACCCCCTTCAGACACTTGTTACCACAGGGAAAAATCTTCTTTCACCAAATCATCTCCTATCGGCCCTGAGATTGCAGGGCCCCTCCTGCCTGCCCCTGGGGTCCCTCTGTCACTTTATGAGCTCACTCTCCTGTGTTGGCTCTCGGGTCATCTCCTGGAGACCATAGGGACCCAACAGTGCGTTAGCTCTGAGCACGGCTCACTGAGCACTGGTGGGCACAGAACAGTCATATGTAGACTCGTGCATTCTAAAAGCTCCTGGCGCCCTCCCTATAGGGCCTCTTCTTCTGCCAAGTCATATCAGGAATCACAGACTTTCTCTCAAGCCTGTCTCCATCATGGGCCCTGAAAGGATTAGGGAGTCAACAGGGAGTGGCAGGATCAGCTGCATCCAGAGGCAGCCCAGAAAGCGGGCTCCAGCTCTGCTTGGAAGATGATGTTCCCTGTCTCCACCTGCCCATGATGTAAGTTACATCAATAGGAGGTGTGCCCACATCCTTCTGCCAGCATACAAAGGCTGGTCCCTCTGCCCCACACCCACCCTCGGCCCTCTCCATGCCTACAGACCTGAACAGTCTCAACTTTTTTGATTCTGCTGTCCCCTCCTGTCACCCCCCCCCCCCGCAACTTCTGCATCAGGTGATCCCTACTCTGTTCTGGGCATCCATTACAAATAACGTCACAGCCTTGCTTGTGTCTGAGGCAGCTGTTTGGTGATTTGTCTCCTGATGAACCGTGGGCACCTTAAGGGTGGGAATTTTCTCTTTGATGCGTGGTTATTTATTTGACGCTTGGGATTGAATGCAGGGCCTGTTAACACTCCACTGCCGAGTGCTACCTGCGGCCCTGGAGGCTCTCTTCCATATCTATATACCCCAAAGCAAATCTAATGCCTAGCACACAGTAGGCTGTCAACAAATGTGTCTAGAAGAGGTGATGAAGACACTCATAGAAGAGGAATAAGGCCCTGGAACCTACCATGCCAGGCAAGGCTGGGACTGGGGCCACGGCATAAATGGCTTCTTCCAAGTGCATCACAGGCCTGTGGGGTACAAAAAGGGGTGTTCTCCTTCTGTGAAGGTTTCAAACTTTACTATCTCCTCCTAGGTATTTATCCTAGAGAAATGCTTGATGTGTATCCATAGATATGTGAAGAGATCAGTCATAGTAGTAAATTAGTAGATAGAATAAAAATCTAAGCCCAGCGGGGTGCTCACCCGCAGGAGGCTGCCTCAGTCACAGAATAGAATGCACAATGGAATCTGAACTGGAGGTGCATGTGCCAACATGAACAGCTCTCATGGTCAACGTTACAAAGCAAGTTAGTACCAAATAAATAGAAAACAATTTGGAGAGTCATAGTTTCCCAGTCATAAGTTTCCTAAATATACACAATTTAATAAATACATTGTTTAGAGGCAAAAATCATATATAGGTGGTTAATTTTGTTTTATTTTGGTTTTTTTGTTTGTTTGTTTTCAAGACAGGGTTTCTCTCTAGTTCTAGTAGCCCTAGTTGTCCTAGAACTCACTCTGTAAATCAGGCTGGTCTTGAACTCAGAGATCTGACAAACTCTGCCTCCCAAGTGCTAAGATTAAAGGTGTGTACCACCACCGCTCAGCTACAGGTGGTTAATTCTTAAATCAAAGGAATGAAAATAATGTGGCACCTGGAAAAAAAATAAATATTTAGCAGTAGCTTTCCTAAAAACTAGCGCACTTGCTGCTCTTCCAGAGGACACAGGATGAGTTCCCAGTACCCACGTGCTAGTTAACAGCACCATGTCACTCCGTCCCAGGCCATCTCATGGCTGTTTCTAACTTCTGAAGCTGCTACATGCACCTGGTAAACAAACAAACATGCAGCTAAACATGCATACACATAGAATAAAACTAAATCTTTTTAAAACCTAAAAAAGCAAAACTTCTTCACTGTTTGGATGTAGTGGTGGCAGGGGCACGTGCTTCACCAGTAAGATGTTAGCAGACGTCACAAACCCAGAAGCATGAGAGACATCTGTGCCTGCTGCTGCCCTCTCTCAGTGCTGGGATCCTCAGACCAGCTTGTGAAGAGGCCTCAGGCAGTCTGCAGGAGAGACCAGGAGGAAGGGAACCGATGCTTCTGGGTCAACAACTTCCAGGAGTGGGAGAGAAGCTACCCTAGGCCTAGCCCCTGGCTGAGCCACCAGTGGCCAGCAATCCCTTGTACAAACTTGGCAAGGCCAGTTGAGACCTGATATGGCTGTCTACAGGGTGTGTGTGTGGGGGGGGGGGGCAATGTTAAAGAACTGCTTTCTGCAGCCAGTAATATTGAAAGACGTTTGATACGTGGCAGTTGATAGTTAACAGTCTTCAGGTAGGAAGAGGAGGGTATGGTCAGTTCCTTAGAGAATTAGAGTTCATTGGTTTCTGCTGGATACAGGGAGTTTATCCATCATCCTACACACACACACACACACACACACACACACACACACTGTATGGATTAATTTGCATGCATATAAAATTAAAAAAAAAAAAAACATTTTAAGACAGTATGTAGCCCTGACTGGCCTGCAACTGACTATGCTGCCCGAGCTTCTTTGTTTCTTGGGTACTAAGATTAGAGGTATACACCACCAGGTAGTAGTGGTGCACGCCTTTAATCCCAGCACTGGAGAGGCAGAAGCAGGCAGATCCTTGTGAGTTCAAGGCCAGCCTGGTCTTTAGAGCAAGTTTTAGGATAGACAGGGCTACATAGAGAAACCCTGTCTCAAAAACAAAACAAAAAAAAAAAAACCCCCAGGTCTCTGGGGAAACTGGTGAGAGTTATTTTAGGAGAACTGAGTCTCTGGTCGGTCATATGGCATAGTAACAGAACACAGGACTGTGTCCTACTCACGTGCCACTGTGCTCTGGCCAGCAGAGTGGTGGCTATGGCAGTGGACTCTATCAGAGGCTGTCAGTCTGGCCTGTGGAACAGAGCCATCTGTCTGACAGACTGTCACCTTTGTCCTGTCCCCAAGAAACTGACCTGTCAACAAGCACCCTGCTGGTGGGTCCTTCGGTCCCACTGGCTGTCACCAGGTGGAGAGAAGCATTAGTGCACAACACCACGCACATAACTTCAAACTTTACTGGGTAGTCAGGATACACGTTCTGTCCTTCGTGCACCAGGAAGAACCGTAGGAAGTGAATGCTTTGGCAGAAACATCCCTCAGGCAGAGCAATGACCCCAAAGAGGAATCCTGGGGAGAAAACCGCTCTAGCTGATTAGAAAAGATGAGGTAGCAGCCATGGTTCTAGTTCTGTAACCAGGAAGTATATGAGGAGCATGTGTGGGGCAAGGACCAAGTCAAGCAATGTGTGGCCTCTGCAAGGGGAAAGCTCATGGCCACCAAGAGCCTTGTGCCTAGAGAGGAGGTAGGGAATGGGGGGGCCAAAGCTAAGGAGGAATGGAGAAAGACAGCAACGCCTAGCTGACCTATGGCTGCCCATGGGATGCATGGTATACAGACATGGCCTTAGAAAGAGTATAGCCTCCCGAACAAGGATCTACTAATGTCCTCCTGCTGGACTGAAAACGAACTTCTGGCCAAGGAGCTGAGAGCCACTGTTGATTCCTGCATCCTTGTTGAGGTCTGGCTGGTAGATGCTCTCAGATGTCTGCTTCTGCAAAGCTGGGCCAGGACCCTAGGCCCCAGTCCCAGTGCTGCCCACCCAGAACAGCCGCTGCCCTCGCTTTAGCCACATTCTAGGTATCTCAGTTCTACAACAAGCAGAGTTCTTGCCAACTAACATGGGGGCAGAAAGGCACCTCAAGATGACCTGCTTTCTTTGAGAGCAGGGGCAGGGGCTTTCTTTGAGAGAGGCTGCAGGCTCTCTCCAGCTGTGCTGGAGGACAGATCCTCCCTGCAGTGTAACGAGGAAGGTGACCTGGAGCACTGCTGGGCAGGAGCACACTCCCAGAGAGGACATGGGCAGCAGACGCTCAGTAGTGTGTCCCAGGAATGAGGGGGGCAAAGCTGGCTCAGCTGCCCCAGGACTGGGAACATGAAGCAACTGAAGGAATTCCCAGGCTCCTGGAGTTTCCCTGAGGAGATGCATCAGGTACTCAGTGGAGGGGTGCGAGGAGGAACTCACCTTGAGCCAGGTCCCACAGAATGAGCACACCATCGTCACAGACAAGGGCCAGGTAGGAGGAGAAGCTGCTGGTCTGAGACATTACAATGGGCGCAGCACAGGGCCACACGTTCTCGTAGTCTAGAGGAAGGAGACTATTTGCCAGGCTCCCCGCAGACCCTGCCCTGCCCAGCACCTCCCCCTGGGGAATCTGATGTCCAGACTGATCTGCTTAGCCCAGGGCCTGGGCACTGGGAGCCCCTTGTCTAGTCGCTCCACCTCTTTCTTCAGTGCTGAGCTTTTCTCCCCGAGCACAGTAAGTCTCAGCTAAGGTTTAGTGGCTAGTTGCAGGCACTCACAGGACACTGTTAGACTTGTTATAGGTGGCATTTCATTTAAGTCCCAGAAGACAGTAGAGCCATGGGGATTAGAAGCCAGGATGCCTGGGAGAGGGCCTGAGCCTTTCTTTTCTCCTTTACACTCGCCATGACTTCTAAATCAGCACAGTGTGAGAGTAAAACACGGGTGCCACGCAAGGCCTCATCCTGAGGGAAGCACACAGAGGGCTGCGGCCATCGCCGTGTCTGGCAACAATCACCACCTGCATTTCAACCTCAAAGGGTTTCCCTGGATTTTGCTATTTATAACCAATACACTCAGCAGTGATGTATAGTGACTTAGTTTTGTTCCAAAAAACCAAAAACCAAAAAACCAAAACTGGGAGATGAAGCAGCTGGCCTATACCCTGGGCCAGGCTAGCACTGGCCTTCAGAGGCCATTCTCCTTTCACAATAGATTCTGTGGGACCCTGTGCACTTGACTGTCACTAGAAAACATCTTGACGCAGGGACAGACCCTGTACACCCACTGAGCACCCTATTTCTGGCTGCACAGCTCTGGCTCCCTCATCCCACACTCTAACAGCTCAGCCGGAGAAGCACGGGTTCTCAGAGGCCTGAGCTTAGGCACTGCCTCAGTCTCAGAAGTCCAAGTACCAGTTTTATCCTTCGGAGTTTTGTTCAGTGAATAGAGGAAGAAATTGTGACTTCCAGTCCAGTGAATGCCAAGGACACAGGCTACTCCTGGGGTGAGGAGAGAAGAAAGGATGTGATTAGGTGTCAGGAAGCCTTTGGTTTGTGTGGCAAGTGTACAGCTTATGGAGTCTGAAGTGGCTTGTACTAGCAGGTGCCACTCAGCAGAAAGGTGGATTTCTGGGGAAGAACATGCAGTACCTCCACGGAGGATGTTCCTAGAGCACAGCTGCCCTTTGGCTGTTTTTGTGTCTTCTGGAAAGGTCAGTACCCACTTGGATGTCAGAGTTTGGGTTGATTGCTTTGATAAGGTGAGTTCATAACCAGAAGCGGTATACCAGGCATACGTTCACAGGCCCCATAGGTTAGCCCCTCCCTTAAATCCTGTGGCTTCCATTTTAGGGAAACTGGGCTCAGAGACACAGATCCAACAGACACTGCCAAGCTATAGCTGGCACTGGCAGCCTGGCTTCCACCTTCATTCATCCCACCATGCAAGAGCTGCCCAAAGAACCACTCCCCAACCCCCATTTACCTGAAGAGCTCTTGACATCCATTGGTGTGGTTGTTAAGGAGTTAGTATAGAAGAAATGGAAGGTGGCCATGCTGGAGAAGACAGACAGGAGTCAGAGGCATGCAGACCCCTTGGCAAGATGAGGTCTGACACAATATGGAATTAAGACCAGACATGGCTAGTGGGCCTCCCTCCCAGGGCCCATGACAGTCACATTCTAGCTGCTAGGGCTGGGGGCCAAACAGACTTTGGACACAGAGGAAGATAGTGCTTGTGAAGGTGGGGGTCACTCAAAAGTCAGCAGGGTACAGCTTTAGGAGGTCATGTCTATCCTTAGAGGAAATCCCTTGAAGGCCAGACATGGTTGATGCTCCATAAATGCTTTCTCACCTGGGGGCTCACAGAACTCAAAGTGTACTAATGAACTGGAGTGTTTGCAGATTCTCATGGTGTTCCCATAGTGATTAATTAATATGGTCCCTAAATATCTTGCTGGGCAGTAGTAATGCCTTGGGAACAACCAAGCCAGGCTAGGGTTTTGGTTCACAATAAAGGGTGGGCTATTAAGGTGGAGCCTTCAGATTCCATGTTTTGTTTTGAGGACATTTAAGGACCACTTGACAGCAAGATGGGAGGTCTTACTTCACGTGTGAAAACAAGAATGTTCTGGAACTGTGAGGCAGGCTGGTTCTTAAAACCATGGCTACTTCAGACACTAGGCTCAGTTCTTATCATCAGAATGTGGGCTAATGGGACCTGCCTGCTGACCAGGGTGTAAGCACATGTTACTTCTAACTTAGTGTAGTAAATCTAGACCTATATGACACCACATTTAGAAAGACAGGGGCTGGGTAGCGCTCAGCAGCAGAGATCCTGTCTGCACGCACAGACCCTGGGTTAGATCCCGGTGCCGCAAAACAGCAAGGAGGAAATGGAGGAAAATGTCTGTAACAGTAGTGGCTTATTTCCTGTTATCTTTTGTTATAAAAGATGTCAAACATGAGTCTAAATGAACGTGAGTCTATTGCTCCTCTCCACGGGTGTGCTCCTGCTTCCCTTCCCTGTCTGCAGTGCTGGACTTTGAACCCAGGGCTGTGGGCATACTAGACAGTGTTCAACTAAGCTGGGCCACTGCCCCTTTACAACTGTAGCTGCAGGCCTTCGTTCCAGCTCTATTTAAACACTCTCCACAGAGCATGTTACAGGAACCTGCTGGGGCTGGAGAGGTTGCTCTGGGGTTAAGAACACTGGCTGCTCTTCTAGAGCAGTTCAGTTCCCAGCACCCACATGATGGCCTACAACTGTCTAAAACTCAGTTCCAAGGGATGTGAGGCCCTCCTCTGACCTCAGTGGGTGTTGCAAGCACATGGTGTACAAACAGATGTAGGCAAAACACCCATATACATAAAATTAAAAAAAAAAAACTAATTGAGTAAAATGAAAAACAACTTTTTTAAAAAAGTGTTGAAATTCTCCCAAGTCAGAAAGAATTTTTAGAGGCAATTAATCTTGGACGGGTCCAGGAAGTGCCAGGAAGCAGGGATTGGTAACCTCCTCCCTCAGGCTCACCAGAGTGGGCCTCCTCCCTCAGGCTCACCTGAGCGGCTCCTCTTCCCACTCCCCTTCCAGGTGCTTCTTGTAGGAGGTATAGAAGATCTCCATGTGCTGCTCCCACTGCACATCCTTGATGAAGTGATTCTGCCCAGAGCCTATCCCGAAGTAGTCCTCTACCTTTGCAAAGACTTCCAGGGGGCTTTTAAATGTGGTGCCTGGATGGAAGAGACCCCAGAATTCAATGAAACCTCATTTCCTTTGTCGGTTCCCCTGCTTTCTTCAGAGTCTCCTGTAGCTCAGGTTGCCCTCAACAGAGGATGACCTTGAACTCATGATCCTCCTGCCTCTGCCTCCCCAAATGCTAGGATTACAGATTCATTTCTTTTCTTTTCTCACCGCCCCCATCCCCCAACTCACCACCCCCCCCCTTTCTTTCGACAGAGTTTTTCTGTGTAGCTCTGGCTGTCCTGGAACTCACTTTGTAGACAGGATGACTTGGAACTCATAGAGATACACCTGCCTCTGCCTCCTAAGTACTGGATTAAAGGCCTGTGCCACTAAGCCCAGCAGATTCGACTTTTTCTTAATAACTGTAGCTGTGCAATAAACTAATTTAACTACAATCCTGTTTCCTGTACTTATCCCACTGTGGTTTCCTTCTACTCTCCCTTGGCAGGCCTTCAGCTCCTAGAGCGAAGGAGATTCCTCTCTCTAATCTCCACGCTTGGTTGCAGGCACTAAGCAAAGCAGTGACAATGAAACACAGAAGTATGGGAATAAACTAATTCTGCCTAACAATCAGAAATGTTGTCTCTCTTCAGTCTTCTAAGTCTGCTAACTAGATTCTTATAATATTTGTGTTTTCTTTTTT
Source organism: Arvicanthis niloticus (assembly GCF_011762505.2). NCBI lineage: Eukaryota > Metazoa > Chordata > Mammalia > Rodentia > Muridae > Arvicanthis > Arvicanthis niloticus. The sequence continues at coordinate 51,372,998 of NC_047658.1, read as the reverse complement.
CAGTCCTAGAGCCTCTGGTTTAAAAAAAATTGTCTTCAGAATTATGCATTTAATTAGATACTACTGCTAATAAGTAGAAAACAGGACTGTGGAGTAAGGCTAGCAGAGAACAAGGGGGAAATCAAGAGCAAAAGGAAAAGGACTGCCTCCTACTGACCTGCTATAGGCTTAGGGGGTTTAATCTTCATTACAAAAACTGGAGGACTCAACTTGAGGTCACTTCTAAAAGAAATGTTTAAGTCCTAAAATAAGGGAAAGACACAGCCAATAAGCTAATGAAATCATTAAAAATAACCATTCTTAAGGATGGCAAGGAAAAAATGAATGAAACAAGTAAAAATGGAATAGAAAGATACAAGATTTAAACTCATACTTGCCAATAGCAACATTAAATGTAAATGGTCTAAATACTATACTTAAAGGACAGATACATCAGTTCTGATTGCTACATGTAATTTATTTGTTCCTACATCTCTGTATCACCAATATTTATTGAGTATGCATAATGCAACAAGCACAAAAATAAGAATGACACATCTAATAAAAAGACAAAATTCAACTATATGTTTTCAAAAAGAAACTCTATTTAAGCCAGCACTTGAAAGACTGAGGCAACAGAATTGTGAGTTTGAGACCAGGCTGGACTACAGGGCAAGTCTAAAACAGCTTTAGCTACAGAGAGATACTGTATCAAATTATCAAATGGAGAGGGAGAGAGAGAGAGAGAGAGAGAGAGAGAGAGAGAGAGAGAGAGAGAGAAGAAGAAGAAGAAGAGGAGGAGGAGGAAGAAGAAGGAGGAGGAGGAGGAGAAAGAGGAGGAGGAGGAGGGAGAGACTCTACTTTAATTTTCAGTTTAAATATAAATAAACATGTTGACAATACAAGTATTAAAACATATATGTCAACTCAAAATGACCAGAAGAAAGCTGGGATGCCTATTATGAATGTCTGCCTTAATTCCAAGCAGAATAAAGACTACTACCAGGGACCAAAGAGCATATGAGTAATGTTTAAAAAGTCAGTTTATCAGAAACATAGCTTCCCAAACTGGTATGCGTCTACTAACAGGGTTTCAAAGCACACAAACAAACTTACAGAAGCGAGAGAACAAACAGTCTTAAAGACTCCTCTTTCAAAGGATGACAGGATCAAGTGTTGGCACCTAGGAATCACTGCACAAACCATTCAGACACCATTCTCAGACAAGTAGAGATAGTTTATTGAATGTCATACCCTAAAACTGATTGATTGATCAGGGCCACAAATCCAGACTCAGAAGCTGGTTGTGGCACTGAGTTAAGATCCCACAGGAATTTTAAGCATAAAACACACAAACATCTGTGCCAAGTTAATCCACCAATCAGGATTTAGGGACAGGAGATTTCCTTAAGAAAGGGTCTTTATTGGACATTTACCCTGTTGTCATTGGTGGCAGTAGACTTGCCTTGTCTATCAGGATGGACTTACCTAACACCATCCAAGATGTCAGATGGCTACTCCATGTCTCTTTCTGCCACATAAGATGGAAGTTCCCAGGGAGGCCTTAGGAACTTAAACTTTAGTCAACCACCACTCAAAATGGAAGTCTTATTCAAAATAATTTCTTATATTGGTGCAGGTGTCTCTCTTATGTTAGGGTCCATCCCAGGGGCAGCTTATAGAAGCAAATAAATGCCATAAAGGCTTATACAGAGGTGCAGGAAGTGCTGCTGAGTGGTTGGTTTGGATCCAAGCTTACTGTGGGTAACTACACAAAGCAGTTCTACTGACTTCTATCGTGATTGGTTTCTAACAGAATACGTAATCAACTTGGGCATGAGGAAGTTTCTTAGCAATGGCAGAAACAGCATAGGATAAAGTGTCCTTATAATATTAGTGATAGAACAAAATGGCGGGCTAGCCAGATAACAGTTACCTAAGTGAGTAAATACATTGTAGATACAGGAAGAAAAGCAATAAAGATGCAGACGACTTAATAATTTGGCCAAAGCAAACAGAACCTACCATCTTTTCAAATGCATTTAGCAATTTAAATCACATTTTAGGCATAAAACAAGACTCAATAAACTTGGAAGGTGTTACATTGCAAATAATTAGATAAACTGTTAGAAACTGTAACTAGCAGACTAGATCTGTGAAGACTCATTTTAAAAACAGAGTGCCACAGGGGCTGGGGAGCCAGCTCAGAGATAAGGTATTATTTACCTGAATTGAGTTAGGGCTGACACTTGGTCCCAAGTTCTGAAATTAAATAAATAAATAAATAAATAAATAAATAAATAAATAAATGTTATAATCAGGAAAAAGAAATAGATAAAAAAAAAAAAAAACAACAAAAAAAACCCTCACCCCCAAAGGAAATATTCACACCCATAACTTTTTTTAAAAAAAGATTTATTTTATGTATGAGTGCTCTATCTGCATGTATGTGAATACACCAGAAGAGGGCATCGGATCCCATCACAGATGGTTGTGAGTCACCATGTGGTTCCTAATTGAACTCAGGACCTCGGGAAGAAGAGGCAGTGTTCTTAACTGCTGAACCATCTCTCCAGCCCTCACACCCATATTTTAATAAAGTAAAATGTCTAAATAAAATGAACTAGCACTGCCAGGCAGTGGTGGCGCACACCTTTAATCCCAGCACTTGGGAGGCAGAGGCAGGCAAATTTCTGAGTTCGAGGCCAGCCTGGTCTACAGAGTTAGTTCCAGGACAGCCACCAGGGCTACACAGAGAAACCCTGTCTCAAAAAACAAAAACAAAACAAAACAAAAAAAGCACCAAAATAGGCTCAAAATGTTAAAAAAAATAATAATAATGAATTGAACAGTGTAAAAATTAAAAACATAGTAAAAATTTTTGCTGGTGAGACCTCATGACTTACACACCTAAGAGGGGAAGAAAGGTATACAACTTACAAGAAAGGCTAGCATATCCTGACACCAGACTGACAAGAAAACCATCCAGACAAATCCATACAAAAACAATAAGCCAGACTCATAGGTTATATTTAAATTTGAAAATACCTATGAACCTAGGATTAGTGTGTGTGTGGTGTGTGTGTGTGGTGTGTGTGGTGTGTGTGTGTGTGTGTGTGTGTCTATGTAGGTCTGTGTAGGCTATCACCCAAACAGCACAACACTAGCTACGTAACAACAGGCCTTTGTTGCTTAGGTGGTTTTGGTTTTGCTTTGCTTTGTCAATTTGACACAGCTAGAAGTCAACTGGGAGGAGAGACCCCTAGTTGAGAAAATGCGTCCATCTGATGGGTCTGGATGCAAGAGTGTGGCGCATCTTCTTCATTAATAATTGATGTTAAAGGGTCCAGCCCATTGTGGGCGGTACCACCCCTGGGCAGGTGGTCCAGGATTGCATAAAAAAGGCAGTTTAGCCATCCAGTGGGGAGTAAGCTGCTTTCCACCAGTCTCTGCCTCCATTACTGCAGCCAGGTCCCTGACCTGAGCTTCTGCCCTGGCTTCCCCTGATGATGGACTGTGACATGGAAGTGTGAGACAAAGTAAAACCTTTCCTCCCCAAGTTGCTTTTGATATTTATCATAGCAGTAAAGAACAAACTAATACAAGAAGCGATCTCCCGGCTACGTCACCTCACAGCATGCACAGCAATGACAGGAGCATGTGCAGACACAAGCCAAGTAATATCTTGAGAGAGAAGAGCTAGTTCCCTCTTATGAGGACTTGAGATAGAACATAAGAATGACCACTAGACACCACCTTGGCTTAAAAGTTCTACAGTACTTCCCAATACTACCACTCTAGAGTCCAAGCCTCTAGTTATGGTAGACTCCTGGGAGACAAACTGCAGTCTCACTTAATGGAGAACCTCAACAAAATATCAGACATACAGAGCTAGAAACCAAACAGTGGTTGCCATGGCTCCAGGATGGACAGGAAGTGGGACCAGAGGACACAGAGACTCATGTGATTGGGAGGAGCTATCTGAAGACTGACGCTCCTGAGCCAGCCGTCACAAATCAGTGTTGTGCGTGGACCTGTGCTGAGTGAATGAGTTTGCTTGCTCTTGTCGCAAAGCAGCAACCAACAGATGATGTGCAGAGGGTGTGTTAGCTGCTTCACTATGGAAACCTCTCTTAAAGATCGGTATGTATCCCACAGCATCATGTTATGTGCCTTAAATATGAGTTCATTTTTAATGAGAAAAATGTAGATAAAAGTCACTATCCATTCTTGATTTACTTTTTAAAATAGTTATTTATTTATTTTAGATATATGAGTGCTATCTGCATGTATGGCTTGCTGAGCCATCTTATCAGCCCCCATTCTTGATTTAAACAAAACAAAACTCTTAGCAAGCAGAGGCTAGGGAGACAGTGCTCAATTTGATAAAGGCTACTTACTGCTGCTCTTCCGCAGTTTTATAAGAGACCCTGGAAAATGTGACAGGCCAAGAACAATACAGAGAAAAGGTTGTAAGGCTTTAGAGCTGTGGTTACTTGTTTAGAAGATATAAAGTTATTAAACAGCACAGCATGCAAACAAGCAGTAACTCTCAGTAAAGAGGAATAGTGCCAGGAGGGGAGGGGAGGGGAGGGGAGGGGAGGGGAGGGGAGGGGAGGGGAGGGGAGGGAAGAGGGGCTCACAGGATGGGAGGGGAGGGAAGAGGGGCTCACAGGATGGGAGGGGAGGGGAGGAAAGAGGGGGCTCACAGGATGGGAGGGGAGGGGAGGAAAGAGGGGGCTCACAGACAGCGGGATGGAGAGGAGGAACTCAAGTTCTCATTAGGACATGTCAGCTCTGCACCTGCACACATGACCCAAAGAGTCTCTCCCTTTCATGAGATTAATTTGTGAATTTGTGTATTTGTGTTGGGGGCAGTAGGGGTATGCACATAAGTGTAGGTGTCTGGAGAGCCCCAGAGACTATGAAATTCCCTGGAGCTGGAGCCATAGGTAGTTGTGAATCTCCTGATGTTGGTGCTAAGAATCAAACCCAGACTCTCTGTAGGAGCAGCAGATGTTCTTAATCACGGAGCCATCTCTCCAGCCCATCTCCCTTTTCTTTCTAAGAGTATCTCTTTAAATTCTGTACCTTCATCCTAAGCAACACACAAAAATCAGTACATTAAGTATGAACCAATGTGGTGGATACTTTTTTTTTCCCCGACAGGGTCTTTCTATATAGCCCTGGCTGTCCTGGAACTATGTAGACCAGAACTTGCAGAAATCCTTCTTTCTGCCTCTGCATCCTGAGTGTTGGGATTAAGGTTGTGGGTTAACATGCCTGGCATCTTGTCATCTTTTTGACTCCCCAGCCCTGAACACTTCTGTCTGGAGGAGACTCCCCCATTACTTAAGTCTTGAAGAACGTTTCTTTGAGACAGAATGTGATGTTGCTCAGGCTGGCTTCATACTTGCTCCATATTTGAGACTGACCCTGAACTCTTGCTCTTCCTGTGTGGCGCTCTCAAGTGCTGTGTAAGCATATGCCTCCATGTTGTAGGCTGATGAGCTAACTTCCCAGAGTGGTGCTGCCAAGGTCACTTGTACAGCTTCAAACAAATGGTCTCTAGCAAGAGACCCCATTTCAGATGTTTGTGGCTCCTTTGGTAAACCTTAGGAAAGGGTATACCCCAGGTCCCCAGGACAGGAGGTCTGCTCTGTCCTGCCAAGCATTCCAAGATGAAAATGAACTGTACAGTTCACCTGTCTCGGTGGGCTGCATTGCTACAGAGTGGGTGGAGCAAACCCAGGTCTCATAAGGTCCTCTTTAGGAAAATCAAGGCATGAAGTGAGTGTCCGAAATCCTAGCACTGGGGAAGCAGTAGAAGACAGCTAGTTTGAGATCACTATGGGCTAAAAAACCAAATACCCATAAAGTTACAAACATAAAATGCCATAGTCATTCTAACACCATTCAACATGAGGAAAATGAGAGTCTCAAGGGATGGTGACTAAACAATAATAATTTTGCAAACTTTACAAAAATAAAGCATAATGTAACTTCATTACTAGGGCCCCTGCCACGGCCTTGGAGGGGTGGCCTTGGGAGGAGCTTTTTAAGTGACGGGCTGGAATTTAAGCTCCCTATCTTGAGATAAACCTGCCTCAGGACACATGATTAGAGGTTGTTTCCAATGGCTGTAAGACACAAGATTAAGACACAGAGAAACTGGGAAGGTAGGGTTGGGGGGTGGGCAGCAAGATATTTTTACCAGGTTACTTGATAGCTAATATACTTTTCACTTAGAAACATAAACTTTTCAAATGTAACTGAAGTCTCTCAATGAAGACTGTCTTTAAAGTTTCCTACCGTTTCTGTGTGTTCTGTAACAGCAGAGTCAGGAGTGTTCTGAGGGAAAGAAAAGGAAAATGAATTCACAGTAGGTTTGATACGTGTCCTGACTTTCTGATATCTTCAGAGATGTTCTTTCTCTCCCTGACCCATTTCCTCTTTTAAGAACTGAATTCATGAAGTACACATGGAGGGCCAACATCTGGGCAATTGTCTAGTTAGTCTGTAGGGTTTCAAGACATGGTACCCATTCTTCAGAATCTTTAAACTGTAGCTGGAGAAAGGTACAGTTAAGGTAGTTAATGACTATGGTGTAGGGTGAATGGATCGGTTAGGGACCATACCGAAAATCAACACTGAATAAGTAGTTCTTTTCTTTTTTATTATATTTTATTTTAATATTTTAAAATTTAATATTTAAATAATTTAATAATTAACTTACTCTTATTTATTTATGAGAGGGAGCCTTGTGTGCATCATGGTTTGCTTGCTGAAATTGAGGACAACTTGGTGGAGCTAGTTCTCTCCTGTCATGTGGGTCTCAGGGACCAAATTCGGGTTGTCCACGTCAGCAGCATGTGCCTTTACCCACTGAGCAATCTCCAGGCCTTCCTTTTCTTTTTGAAATTAGCACTTATATATAGAGCACCCTGTGACACAGCTGCACATGCATACACTGTGTTGTGGGAGGGGGTTTTTTGTTTTTTTTTTATTTTTGCTTGTTTAGAAGGGGCAGGGTTCCTCTTTATAGTTCTGTCTGTCCTAGAACTCACTGTGTAGACCAGGTTGGCACTGAACCCACAGCAATCTACCTGCCTCTGCCTCTTAAGTGATGGAATTAAAAGTGTAAGCTACCTTGCCTGACAGTCTGTGTTGCTTTCCTAAAATGAATACTTCTGATTGGGAAAACAGCGATGATGCTAACAACCTACATTTAAGTAACTCTAAATATAACGTATATTAAAGATCTATCACGAATACATGCTGATTGATCCTCAGTGTAGGAAAAACAAGTGAAATGGTTGAGTGGTGGTGGTACATGCCTTTAATCCCAGAACTTGGGAGGCAGAGGCAGACAGATCTCTGAGTTCAAGGCCAGGATGGTCTAGAAAGCCAGGGCTACACAGAGAAACCCTGTCTCAAAAACCATAAATAAATAAATAAATAAATAAATAAATAAATAAATAAATAGCTGACACATCCTAGCACTTGAGGAAGAAGGACTTCAAATTCAAGTTTGTAGCCTGTTACATAACTCTGCCTCAAAATGAAAACATAAACAAACAAAAACAGCACATGCACACATCCACGTACACACACACACACACACACACAAACACACACACACACACAAAGAATACATTGTTTGGGCAATGACTATGACATCATGGAAGTTACTGATTAAAATTTAAAAAGCACAAGATTGTGACGTTATTTCAGAAATCTGCCATCCAGTAAATACAAAAAGAGCATTCGCACATATCAGGGTTGCTAAAAACCAGCAACCCTTTAAGGTCTTTAAGGAGGGCCAGAAAGGATGTGTGATTGGCAAATCCATCAGTGTGTGAGAGGAGGCTCAGTACTCTGAAAGTCACCTTCTGAGTAGACCCTATGGTAGACTCAGCATAAGAGCATCTCAGCTTTTGTCCCCCATATTAATAAGACCATGGATTTTTTTTTTTTTTTTTTTTTTTTTTTTTTGTCAAACCTGACAGTGTTTGTGTGTGTACAAGCTCAGGCTAGGCTCTGTGTGTGCTAGTTCAGGCTAGGCTAGTGTGTGTGCTAGCTCAGGCTAGGCTAGTGTGTGTGCTAGCTCAGGCTAGGCTAGTGTGCTGCCTAGTTCAGGCTTGGCTAGTGTGTGTGCTAGTTCAGGCTAGGCTAATGTGTGTGCGAGCTCAAGCTAGGCTAGTGTACACTGCCTAGCTCAGGCTGGGCTAGTGTGTGTTAGCTCAGGCTAGGCTCATGTTCCACCACTGAGTTATTTCCCTATTCCAGTACACTAAACACAATATGTTTTGTTTTGTTATTCTTTTTTTTATTTGGTTTCTTGAGACAAGGCTACTTTGTGTAGCCCTGGCTGCCCTGCAGTTCACTTTGCAGTCCAGACTGGCCTCAATCTCACTGAGATCTGCCTACCTCTGTCTGAGTGTGTGCCACCGCCACCTAGCTTAACACAATATGATTTAAATGGGGGTGCTCAATTAATATTAGTTGATTTCTAAAAATAAAACTATTGCATGCATATTTATATTGTATTCTGAAGTAAAATAAGCTTTAATCTTTACTGAGAAATTATATCTCAAGCCAACTGAAATAGTTAAGTTGCTGTCTACTAAGAAAAACAAAGGCCACACTCTGGTAAACATAATAGAACCCAAAACATTGAAGGATTGCTTCTGACCAGGAGTGGGGAAAATTACCCATGAGGCAGGACACAGGATAAAAGACACTCCCCTTGCACAAGAAACATCTGGGTGCAGTCTCAGGGATAGAAGTCTAAGTGAAGAGAGACACGGAACCTCTGGTTACTCAAGACCTCTCTACTTATTAATATTTTATCTAAAGTAAATCAGTTTTGGAGATCATCCACTGTTGCTGTTGTTGTTGGTCAAACTTCCAGTGGCCTTGGTAGTTCCACAGAGAATCCTTGGTAGTTCCACAAAGAATTTAGGCTAGATCTGGGCTAAGTGTAAATAAGAAAATATTGATTAAAAAGAGGTTTCCTACCAGTTGCAGCTGTTTGGGTTTTTTCTTTTGACTTAGAGCCAGTTGGGGGTGCTCCGATTCCTTTAGCCAAATCTCCTTGGGCAACTTATACACTTCCAGCCAGACATCCCCAGCTCCTGCATTGGGAAACCAAACAGACAAGTGTTGGGCAATGGAGTGGTGTAGCAAGTTTTAGCTGGAGACTGTGTGTCTCCTCAGAAGTGCTGGCCTAGAGACCCAGACCCTCTGCAGTCAGTGCCTGTGGAAGGGGCCTGCGTAAACTGAAGCGATGGCTACTGTAAGCCCTCACTGACCAAGTGATGCCTGCATGGAGAGCTGAGCCCTCAAGCCACTGCTCTCTAATGCAGCCAGGGGCTTCTCCTACAACACTGGCGCAACTCAATTTCTAATCAAACTGTCATCTTTGCCAAGCCCCATGTTTTCTATGTTGCAAATAGTCAGTTCTGACATTCTGCCCTAGAGTTGATACTGCCACCTAGGGGAGGAAGCTGGCACGTGTCAGCAGAGTAAGAGAGGCTTAGGACAAAGGGAGAGTTGGAATGGGGACAGATCCCAAAGAATTCTCTGACCAACCTCTGTGGGAGGCTACGAAACCTCCTCTCATCACAAGATTAGACTGAGCTCCTGTTCTGAATATTGACCCAGTTGGGAAAGGTTGCTCTCCTATGAAACTGCCTCAGTGTTCCATTAAACACATAATCATCTGGATACTTTAATTTCACACCTTGCCCCACAACCACAAGGGAGTAAATGCATTCATTTTAAGCTACCCACTTTGTGGTACTTTGTTATGATAGCCTGAGAAATGAATACACGAGTGTTTTGCCTACATGTATGTTTGTACATTATGTATGTGCTTGGTGGTTGCGGGGGCCAGAAGATGGTGTTAGTGCCCTGGAACTAGAGTTACATATGGTTGTTAGCTGCCATACTGATACTGGGAATCATACCTGGATCCTCTGGAAAAGTAGTCAGTGCTTTTAACTGCTGAGCCATCTCTCCAGCCCCTAACATGTCCTTTGATACAAAAAGCACTATAAAAGCTCTATCTTCTGCAAATATTTTGCATTCGGGGGTCCTTTGGGGGAAAAGTGTAGATCCAGGCTTGTATAATATATTTATATGTCTAAATGTGTAAAAGCTGAAAATCAAACTATCTAACAGTACGCACTGTTGCCAGTTGTGTAACTGCAGCTGGCCAGATGAGGAAACACGTGCTAAGATTGGCATATAAAACTTTAAGGAGAAGTGTATCTTCTCAAAGTAGAACTCCCACAAAACATCTGATAACTACAATAGTAGTTTTAACACATGTCTGAATAGTCTTTGATTCTCTTGCCTCCGGGAGACACCTAAGTCACCTACCTTGTTGTCTGGACTTAGTGACTTGCTCCTTACAGAGGATTAAAAGAGAAAAACTAAGCTAGGCATGGTAGGTAGTGTAGATCTGGAGTGACAACTACTCTGGAGGCTGCAGCAGGAGGATTGTTTGAACACAGGATTTTGGAGCCAGCCTGAAGGAACCTGTGATCTAAGCTAATCCCAGCAAAAGTGAATCAACCTGGGACCCTACAGTTCCTGAGCTGGTGCCTGGTCTTGTACTAGCTTCCCCCTAAATCCTCAGCCTTGGGTGAACCATGAGAAAAAAGGCAGATAAACTGAAGTGAAGGGCATTCCACAAGCTATCTGGTTGGTTCTCCTGGGGGAAAAAAAGTCAAGGTAATGGAAATGTATGACCAAGAAATTGGTCAGGCGTACACTAGAGTGACGTGTGACTCAGGGGCAGTATCACTATTCCTAGTTTTGTTTCCATATGCATGCACACCATCAGGTTAAATGTAGTTGTTAGTGAAGAACTCCTTTTTTTTGTTTTGTTTTGTTTTTCGAGACAGGGTTTCTCTGTATAGCCTTGGCTGTCCTGGAACTCACTTGGTAGACCAGGCTGGCCTCGAACTCATAAATCTGCCTGCCTCTGCCTCCCAAGTGCTGGGATTAAAGGCGTGCGCCACCACCGCCCGGTTTAGTGAAGAACTCAAAGGAGCTATGTACAGGCTTTGCCTCTCTCCTGTTTTTTTTTTTTTGTTTGTTTGTTTGTTTTGTAAGATGTTACTTATTTTCTGTGTATGGGTGTTTGCCTCTAAGCATGTCTATATACCACCTGCATACAGTGCCTAGGAGAGGTGTTGGATCCCCTGGAACTACAGTTACAGACAGATGTGAGCTGCCATGTGGGTGCTGGGATCAAAACCTAGCTCTCTGGGAAGGGCAGTCAGTGCTCTTTCCTTTTTTTTTTTTTTCTTCCAGAGCTGAGGACCGAACCCAGGGCCTTGTGCTTTGCTGGACAAGCGCTCTACCACTGAGCTAAATCCCCAACCCACAGTCAGTGCTCTTAACTCATGAGCCATCTCTCCAGCCCTTGCTATTCTTTAAATAGAAAGTTATTTCTTTTGTTTGTTTTTGGTTTTTGAGACAGGGTCTCACTCTGTATCCTTACACTCATGATCCTTCTGCCTGAGCCTCCCCGGTGCTAGGATTACAGGTGTGCACCACCACATGTGTCTAAATCTAAAGTTATTTCTAAATAAAAGGTCTACAATGAAAGTCTAGAAGAGACACAAATCTGAACATCCCTCACAGCTTCTGGGTGACCTTGCCTTGGAAGAGGAAAGCTGCATAGTCCCCGCTCTGAGAGACTTCCATCTTTACACAGGTGCTTTGCTTGCTGGTATCATCCTGGAGAGAGAGAGAGAGAGAGAGAGAGAGAGAGAGAGAGAGAGAGAGAGAGAGCGCAACAGAGTGAGTGCTGTCTGCTAATGGGAAGGAACATATAGCAGGACTCCTGTGGTTCACGTCAGTTCATATCCCCACCTTTGTACAGGAATTGGACAAGAAATGGAGCTTGCTTTAGACTTAGGTCCTCCAAGGTCATGGAATGCCATCAGATCTGGTTTGCAAACCCTAAAGTCAAGGCTGTACTCAATTATTCAGCTGAGTCAAAGTAAGTTCTACATGATAGAGAAAACTGGTGCTTGTCTGGACTACAGTAGCGGCTGGGGCAGGACCCTGGAATAAAAGCTTTTTCAATTGAGGGCCAGCTGGAAAAGGCTGCGGGACGGGTATGCTACACCCTGAAGGAGCTTGAGAACTACTAACAAATGAGGTGGTAGACTAGTCATATAGATGAGTCCCTGTGATGGTTTGTATATGCTCGACCCAGGGAGTGGCACCATTAGAAGGTGTGGCCCTGTTGGAGTAGGTCTGGGCTTGTTGGAGTAGAAGCGTCACTGTGGGTATGGGCTTTAAGACCTTCATTCTAGCTGCCTGGAACCCAGGATTCTGCTAGCAGCCTTCAGATGAGATGTAGAACTCTCAGCTCTGCCTGCACCATGCCTGCCTGGATGCTGCCACATTCTTGCCTTGATGATAATGGACCGACACTCTGAATCTGTAAGCCAGCTCCAATTAAATGTTGTCCTTATAAGAGTTGCCTTGGTCATGGTGTCTGTTCACAGCAGTAAAACTGTAAGACAGTCCCTAACTTATTTAATGAGCAAACAATTTTTATTTCTAAATCTTAATATCTATCAACTTACTACAGAGATTTTCAAACACACAAAAACAAAGTGACATAATGAGTCCTGATGTGGCCACCACAATGCTACACTGTGCCAGCACAAGCTCCACTGTGCTACAGTGTAGCTCCACTGTGACATTGAGATGCTCAATTGTGGCATCACAGTGCTCCACTGTGACATCACAATTCTCCCTTCTAAAACCTTAATGCTCAATGCTGCCTGTGATGTCACAAAGCATTGTGCCGTCACAATACTGCACTGAGCCACCACAGTGCTGCATGCACTGTGACAGGACAGTGCTCTATTGTATCATCAGAATGTTTCATTGTGACAGTGAGTGCGACACTGTGTCTTCAGAATGCTCAACTGTGGCATCATAATGCTTCACTCAGTGACATCAGCACTGCTGTGTGCTATGGTCACAGTCCATTGTGCCATCACAATTTTGCATTTCAGCATCATAATTCTACATTGTGCCATTACAATGTTCCATTTTATCACCACAATGATGTACTGTGACATCATAAACTCTAATGTGACAAATGTCGCCTCAAAATGACATCACACTGCTTAACTGTGATGTCACAGTGTGGCACTGGACAGTTTGCAGCTGTGCCATCCAATGCATCACTGTGACATCACTGTCACTGTGCTATAAAGTCATAATGATGCATTCTGACATCACTAAGCTGCATTGTAACAATACTGCATGTGCATCTACAATCCTCCACTGTGCCACCCATGCTGCACTGCTCCTTTGTGACAAGTTCCCTTGTGTTGTCATGCTGTTGCATTGTGGCATCACAATTTTAGGTGTATTTATTACCTTCCAAACCCAATACATTGCTAATATTTAGTTAAGCCCAAATTATTAATTCCTAAACCGTAGCTAATAACTAGTCTGTTTTCAGTTTCCTCAATCTCCTCCTAGAGGATATTAATGTCTGTCACAATTGGTTCAGATTACAATCAAAACAAAGCCCATCAGACATGGTGGCACACACCTTTAATCCCAGCACTTTGAAGGCAGAGGCAGGTGGATTGCTACAAGTTCAAGGCTGGCCTATTTACATAGTGAGTTCCAAGCCAGGCAGGGCAACAAAGAGAGACCCTGTGTTTTAGAGTTTCACTGATGTGAAGTGAGACCATGACCAAGACAACTCTTATAAAGATTTATTTATTTTATGTATGAGTACACTGTAGCTTTCTTCAGATACACTAGAAGAAGGTACCAGATCCCATTACAGATGGTTGTGAGCCACCATGTGGTTGCTGGGAACTGAACTCAGGCCCTCTGGAAGAACAGTGAGTGCTCTTAACCGCTGAGCCATCTCCAGCACTTAATTGGGGTTGGCTTACAGTTTTGGGGTTTAGTCCATTATCATCATGGCAGGAAACATGGCGACCTGCAGACAAGCATGATGTTGAAGGAGCCAGGAGTTCTACATCTTGATCCACAGGCATCAGAAGGAAACTGTGTGTAGTTTGAACATAGAAGACCTCAAAACTACCCTACAGTGACACACCTCCTACCAAAGGGCCACACCCACTTCAATAAAGCCACATCTCCTAATTGTGCTGCTATGGGTCAAGCATTTGCACACACGAGTCTGTGAGGGCCATACACATTCAAACCATCATACCCTATCTCAAAAATCAAAAACAAACAAACAAAAACCCCAAGTCTATGGGTCTGGAAAGATGGCTTAGTTGGCAAAGTGCTTGCCATGCAAGCCTGAGGAGTTTGGATCCTTAGCATTTATGTAAAAAGATGGATACATTATGACAGCATAAATTTAATGATGATGATGGTGGTGGTTGTGATGATGATGGTGGTGGTGGTGGTGGTGATGGTAGTTTTGATGATGATGATGATGGTGGTGGTGGTGGTGGTGGTGGTGATGGTAGTTGTGATGATGATGGTGGTGGTGGTGGTGATGGTAGTTGTGATGATGATGATGGTGGTGGTGGTTGTGATGATGATGATGGTGGTGATGATGATGATAAGCTGAGTGTAGCAGCATGTGCCTGTGATCCTGTACTGGGGAGGTGAAGAAAGGAAGACCCTGAGCTTGCTTCCCCTGCTAGTCTAGTCAGATCAGGGAGCTATGTACAGGACGATCCTGTACCAAAACATGAGGTGGAGGAGAGTGATTGAGGAAGACACCAAAAGTCGTCGTCTGGCCTCCACATAGATGAATACCCATCTGCACATACATACACACACACACACACACACACACACACGAACACACGCACATATGCACATACATACGTAAACACACACATACACAACATCCACTTATTTCTTAAATATTAAATTAATTAACTAGTTCAGATAGGGTATCTCTTCATAGTCTGGCTGTCCTGGAACTCACTATGGAAACCAGGCAGGCCCCAAACTCAGAGATCCACTTGCCTCTGCCCCCCAAGTCCTAGAATTAAAGGGGTACAACACTATGCCTGGCTAAATCTCTTAATTTGTACTAGCTTCCCACTTGTTTCCCCGCCTGACATTTCATGTTGAAGAAAATGAGAAATTCTGTTATCACACTGGCTTGTACTAACGAAGCTGCTCCTGCCTCAGCCTCTGCAGTGCTGGGGTTACAGCGTAAACCGTGATGCCCTGCTCCACTGAAAGTATTTTTATAAGACAAACCGCAATTGAAAACCTGTAATTACTATAGTTTTGAAAACCCATTAATTCAAAAAATACTGAATGCTATGGTGGAGATACCAACTTCTGACAGTTATCCTGTGACCGCCACATGGATGCAGTGACCCCCCCCCACACACACACACACTAAAAATCAATTCCTGTTATTTTCCCATTTCATATCTAAATGATGTGTGTACTTTAAGAGTTCATGCCATGTGGTGTGAGTGCCCCAGGAGGCCAGAAGAAGGTGTCAGAAACCTGGAGCTGGAGTTACAGGCATCTATGAACTGTCCAATGTGGGTACTGGAAAGAGCAGCAGGCACTCTTACTGGCTAAGCCATCTTTCCAGTCTCTGATTTGCATTCTTCAACTCCTGTTGTGCCCTGGGCATTTTTATGGCCCAGTTCTAAGGGTCTCTGGGAACTGCTGACATCCCATCGCATCCCTCAGTGAGCGACGGTCACTTGCCTGACCATACATGTCCCCTGGAAACCGCTGACATCCCATTGCATCCCTCAGTGAGCGACAGTCACTTGCCTGACCATTCATGTCCCCAGACAAAACTTTCATTTAGTCTCATTGACAGACGGCTGTGAATCGCCAAGAGCTTCACAGATCCTTGCAAGCATGGACTGACCGGATGCTCAGCTCAGTTACCATAGCAGCTGCCGTTTTCCAGGCACAAATCTATGGTGGTTGTAGAACAGATAGAGTTTCATTGGAATAATTTTAAGAGAGAGAGAGAGAGAGAGAGAGAGAGAGAGAGAGAGAGAGAGAGAGAGAATGAATATGTGTGTGTGTGTGTGTGTGTGTGTGAGTGTGGTGGTCACAGGACAATTTGGGGGATTCGATTCTGTCCTTCCACCATGTAGGTCCTAGGAAATGAACTCAGGTCGTCAGGCTTTGCACCTTTACGCACTGAGCCATCCCAGCCGTTTTTTGTTTTTCCCAATCTGCTTTTATACCATTTTAATTACATGCAAGTATTAAGGTCAGTTCTAGGTTGCTGTTGTTTGTTTTTAGTAAAGTTTTGATTTTCTGTGGCTTCATGCATCCTGGATCCTTGTCTTTCATCAGAAGCGTGCTCGGCATTACCTACTTGATATTCTCCAGCTGATGAGGAAAGGACTGGAACTCACCATTTCATTGATGGCTTTGATGAGATAAAGGCTGTCTTTACACAAGTAAAACAATCTAACAATACCTGAAACAGAAAAATAAGGAACTGTGAGACCAGATCCAGGAAGGGCTGAGGCACAGCATCTGACTCTAAACATCCCGTCCTGCCCGTGCTCCACAGCCCATGTGGCCTATGCTGCCCTTGGTCTCCCAGCCTTCCTCCACCTTACTTTGAAATATTCAGTCTGTTCTTCTTCCCGGTCCCCTCCTACTTATCGAGTGTTGCCTTTCTGGAAGTCTCCCATAAGCACAGCAGCCAAGCTGTCCGTCCTGTGCTCCCAATCCCCCTCCACCCCCGCTCTGCCCATCATCCCACACTTCTTCACATAGGCACAACTGTTTGCTGTGGACGTGTCGGGTCCATAAGCTCCTATGAGAGAAGGGCTCCTCCCTTACCTTTCGCGTGTCTTAACCCACTAGGGTCCTCGTGCAAGTTAATCCTGTTGAATTCAGGATTCGATTGTCACCTGCTATGACTTCTTACATTTCTTGAGGGGCCTCCCAGTTACTCATAACCTGCCTTTGTACCCATGATATAGACAGATCACATAAAGACATTTGGCTTACTATGGGTAAAATTCTAATCCATCCTAATAAAGTGTGGGGAGCCGACAGAAGGCGACTATCATCCTTGCAGCCATCTTGAGCTGTATACCCTGACAAGAGACTTGATTACAATAGCCTACAACAGCTGAGCACACTCTGATAACATCTTGTTTTAGATACCCAGGATTTTCCCTTGGGTGTGTGAGACTTAAAGGTGTGTGACTTAAGGGCATGACTTAGAGATCAGATTTAGAGATAAGACTTAAGGGCATGACAAAAAGGTGTGGCTTAGAAGTGAGACATATAAAAGGTGAGAGGCAGATAGAAGAAATCTGTAGGAATTAGGCATTGAGGAAGAAGACACTTGGACTAGAGAACTCGGAAGAAGAATTATTAGTTATTAGGCACTTGGCACTTGGAGGAAGAACAGAGAATTAGGCATTAGACATTAGGCACTTAGCACTTGGAAGAAGTAACTTGGAACTTGGAGGCACTAGGGACTAGGAACTAGGGACTAGGAACTCAAGACTTGGGACTTGGACTAGGAAGAGAGACTGAAGAATAAACGGGATTGAATCACACTCTGTCTGGTCTCCATTCTTCGAGTCCATCCTCACTCTCTCTCTTGCTGAACCCTGACCCGCGGACTGGAGCAGCTTGGGGCAGTGCGGGCTCTGACACTTAGCCCCCAAAGCTTTTGGCAGTGTGGGTTCCAACATTGACAGAGCAGTCTGTGACATTCTGGCCCCCAAACGTGGGGCAGCTCGGCTCACAACAATAAAGATTCATGGAATAGTTATTCCATGACACTGACTGTACAAGGGACACCAAAGTAGTCTACATTCAAATTCACCCAAGGAAGGTGACACAGACACAAAACTACTTACATAATGGGTCATAATGAATATGGCTTGTTCTTTAGCGCAAGGTCCCACCACATCCTGCATAGATATCCTCCAGGTACCTCAGATCTGTGGGCGCTCAAATGTACTTCTTCAACTCACATGCCCGAGCACCTTCCTCTATCACTGCTACCAAGGGATGGCATGGTCATCCTGCAGGTGGCTAACGCAAAAAGCAATCAGCACGCCCACACTGCCCAGCATGCCTTCCTCACCACAAATATGTTCTACCCTTCAGGCTTTTTGGTAGAAGGGGTAATTGAGACAGGCTCATTCATTTTGAGGATGGCCTCAAAATCCCTACATAGCTGAAGATGACCTTGAACTTCTGACCCTCTCACTTCTGCCTTTCGAGTGCTGGTCACATATGTGGGCTGCTACTTGCTATATCTATTGTATTCCCCCCTTTACATCAAAAGAAATTTAATTTTTTATTACAACTGTTTATTTTTAGAGGAGGCACCCATGCCTGGAAAGGTCACTTCCCTTCCTCCCGCCAAGTGAGTCCTGGGGAGGAACTAAAGCATGGTTAACAAGCTTCTCTGACCACTAGGCCATCCTGCCAGCTCTCTTAAAAGCTTTTTGTTTTGAACACTTAGAGGGAAGATACAAAAACAGAACCAACCATTCCCTGCATCTTCCACCTCACTTCAGCTAAATTCACATTTTGCCCCACTACAGCACACGTCTCTTTTTATTTCACCCTGTCCTGGCTCAGACCTTCACATTTTCTTTCCTAAATGATATAGCAGTAGCCTCCTCCTTCTCTCCCCCTTACCCTCCTTTGGTTTTGACTTTTTCAATGTGTGTGCAGGTATTTCAACGAATTCAGGCAGGTGGTGACGTCAGCTGGGTAGCAGGGCTCTGAGGGCTGGAAGCTATGAGCTATCCTGCCTGGTCTGAAATGACTTTGTGGCACTGACTGCTAATTACCTCAAGGAAATTATCTAACCTCTATACCTCAAGGTGTCTCTTCCAAACAGGATGATAATCAGCTGTGCTTCCCTTGGACAGGTGAAGAACCAAATAGGTTAGCATACGCAAAATGTTAGACTAGGCCTGACACAGCCCGCTTGCACGTAGATAATACTTATGACTATATGAGCAGAGGGAACCCACCATCCCTGTCTTCACTTACACTTGCAAAAGAGATTAAACCAAATACCAACCCTATAGGTTCTTATAAATTAATCTAAAAACAAAGAAGAACAAATACCCATTTCATCCACAGGAACAATTAGTACGTCATTCCCCAAATCTGTGGCCCAGATGGAAATAACATCAACCTTCAACTTCTCTAAAACATATATTTTTTTGCAATTGTGCAGATTATAGATTGAGAATCCTTTGGGTCCTCCAATAAACAGATAGTCTTGTGAAACGGCCATACCACCAGGCATTTTGTCGAGCTGGGAAAACATGCACATAAAAAGACAATTATTTTCATCGGTCAATGCCATCAAGCAATCTGAGCTGGCTTTTCAGAGAGGAGTAGGGATTTTCCTAGACATATCATTGCCAAACATGACTGTCGAAAATGTTCACACTAAGCACTTCACTTTGGGGGAAAGTAATCAGAGAAACAGAAGTAAGGCTAGGTGTATATTCTGAACATGAGCACAACCTGTGCTTTATCTGACCTAGTGTTCTGTGGGAGGAACAACAGCTGAAGTGCTGACAGTTCTCGTTGCCACGCATGGAGGGGGCTTAATACATTTATGAAGTTTTTCAGTATCGATAACATGATATAGAGGGCCTTTGTGTGATCTTCAACTAACCACAAAACACTCCATTTCCTGCAGGACGCTGCGGCATGCCTACTGTTTCTCAAAAATGCACCTGTATTTCTGATGAAGAGGAATTTCTTCCTTCCCTGAATCGGGCATTTTCATTAACATATAAGAAAAAAAAAAAAAAACCCAACCATCCATCCAAACAAACAAACAGGCACTCATGTTCATACCCGGATTTCTGCAGCTGGAGGGTAGATGATAGGCACGATCCAGCTCCTCTCAACTTCCCTTAAGGAGTCTCTCTCTTCAATAATTTCCCATGACCGGTCAAAGAGACGGTTCACCAGCTTGTTGATCATTCGGTAAGGCTGAGGAAGGGAATCCAGTTCTTGATCCATGTCCTTGAAGACAAAATCCTTTTCATCATCCTTAGGCCAATCTGCCTCAGTTGGAGATGGAATCTCCAGTGGTCCCTTGGAAAACACAGACAACCTTGGCTTCTGAGCCTGACTTCCTTTTAAAGATGACATCGCAGCAGGTGGCACTGAGAACTTCTGGGAACTCAAAGCTGAGAAGCAAAGTGAGCAGAGAGACTTTGAGAAAAAGGTAAACAAGAAGCTAGCCATCTCTAGCACAGTATCCTGTGGGGACCTTCTGCCTCAGGCTGGACTGCCTTACATATCATTGCTACCACAGTCCTGGGATATGGTCTTCTTATTCATAAGGGGACCAGAAGGGCAGGTATCTCCCAGGCTAACTCGAGGAGATGTGATTGCTGATGAAGAATTTGGCATTTTGCTTATATTATCTTTCTTCACTTCCTGATAGGACAAGTAACTGTCTTCTATTCCAAATGGAATCCACTTACAGTTGATATCTTTCCCTGGTTCTCTGCCTTGGCAAATGGCTCTGTTCAAGCCATTGAATCTCCAGGTGTCTCTTAGGCCCAATCAGATGCAGCTCAGCATGTCCAATTTTTGTGGGACAACCTGTTCCTTCATAAATCTCATTGGTGTGAAAGGCTCTGCCCCTGATTCCTCTACAAGAGTCTACAGAAATGTTGGGGACATGGGAGGAATACTGACTACAAAGCCTTCAAAATCAGAACAATTAGATATTTCCGAAGTATTTGTGACTTAGCAGTTCTCCTCTACATATCTCTATAAAGAACAAGCCCGTAGGAAGGAAACTAATAATATGTGTTTCAAAAGCTTCAAAGTTGTGAACGACTCTGTATAGAAGGGATGCTGTGGAGTGCCTCGGTGCTGTTTGTATTTTGATGCTAATCCTGCCCCAGACTAGGAGAGGAGCAGATCACATACTCAGGTAATTCCATGTGAACCTTCTCCTCACTTTAACTAATCAAATAAAGACTAGAGCCTGTGATTGGGCAGTGGAAGGGAAAGGTGGGGCTGGAAGTTTTAGAGGAGAGAGAGGAAGGAGGAAGAAGAGAAGACGAGACAGAAGGACGGAGAGAGAGGAAGATGGAGGAAGAGGAAGCAGAAGATGGAGCAGAACCATGTGGCCTGGAGGAGCCGCAAGTAGCAAGGGGTCTCATAGCTGGGGAATAGAGTAGTGTAGTGGTAGATCTGCCCACTCTAGGAGTGCAGCTTATAAATATTATAACTCAGTTGTGTGTTCTTTGCACAGGCTTATTGGGGTTGGAGATTTACCAATACAAATCTGGTTGGTATTAAATATTAAGGCTGTCTGGTGTTTTCCATTGCTACAATTTAGGTGGGCAGGAGAGAGGGTGAAACCGTCATCGGAGGTCGATGTAGTTAGGGTGGTCAGTCTGTGGAACAAGAGTGGTAGCACCCGGTACTTTCTGGATGGACTTGGACTGCTTAGCAAGCCAGCCTGGGGAACCAGGGCCAGATGGCCATTTTTGGCATTAGGCAAGGAGGAGGAACAGGCAGCTACTGATTCTACGGCCTAGCCGGAGCTAGCATGGATTTTTAAAATTTTACACAACAAAGGGATTTCAAATGTCATCATTTTAATGACATTTTTCTATTTATTTGTGTGTGTCATAGTGCATGTGTGGAGTTCAGAGGACAATCTTCAGGAGTTGGTTCTCTCCTTCTACCATGTAAGTCCTAGAAACTTAACTCAGGCTTGATGGTAAGTGCTTTTACCCACTGAGCCGTCTCACTAGCCACTGTCACAGTTTTAAAAAACATTTAATGAGGAAATTAGGAGGCATTTTAATATGCTGAACTCAGGGTAGTATGGTCTTATAGTATGGCTGTGGTCTGTGCGAGTCCTGTAACTATCCAGCTGCCCTCACAGTCTTTCCCTACATGCTTGAGTACGTATGTGATGCTTCTGATGCATGAGAGATGAGGTTAGTCAGTGTTGGAACAAGGACCACTTGAGGACATTAGTGAGAACAGTAAGCTGAGCTCACCCAGAGCAGGGAATAATGCAGTTCCTTTAACTAGCCAGGCTAGACATCTCCTAAGTTACAGAGCAGTTAGAAGGATCTAGACTTGGTAGTGGGAAAATAAGCCCAAGAATGAATGCTGCACAGTATCACTCACATGGAATGATGTGTTAAAACACAGCAGAGCAACCTGCCTTTGTGTAACTTTTTTTTTTTTGGTTTTTCAAGACAGGGTTTCTCTGTGTAGCCCTGGCTGTCCTGGAACTCACTCACTCGGTAGACCAGGCTGGCCTCAAACTCAGAAATCCGCCTGCCTCTGCCTCCCAAGTGCTGGGATTAAAGGCGTGCGCCACCACTGCCTGGCCCCTTTGTGTAACTTAATGTCATCTCAGAACAAAGCTTAAGAACATTTACAGGAACACAGAACAAAACAAAACAATCCAGCATCACTTTGCAAACGCCACCGTTCGCTGTAGCATCTTGCTGTCAGCCATGGTCAAACCCCACCATGTTCTTCAACATCCAAACTGATGGCCAGGGTTAGGGTTAGGGTTACTGTTGAGAATAGAAAATAGTATACAACCCAGGAGAATCATCTGACAATGCCTTATACAATTGCACAGACACATACCATATCAACAGTCTAGAAGTATAAAAACCTAAATTCACACAAAAACCTCCGTGTAAATATTTTTAACTCCATTTACAATCTCCGAATGTAGGAAATATATGGAATGTTCTTCAGTGGATAAATGGGTACATAGAATGAAGCACCATTTGCTAACCGGGTGGGATGGTACTGTTGTCACATGACATAAACTAATATCTGTATCTCACTCTGAGTGAAGAACTAGTCTTCACACTTCAATACAGAGGAAGTCCACTTATGGAGTATTCTCAAAAATACCAAACAAGTAAGGAGACTAGCTCAGGAGCTTCCAGGGTTCTAGGTAGGGGGAGAAGAGCATGGGGGGGGGGTGAGTTGGCAGTGGTCTTTCCAAGTTTTGAACCCTGAATGCCACAGTGCCAGTGAATTAGTCAACAGGTGCTTTGCTTACTTGTGCGATGATGGCTTGGTTGTTCTGAGATCACCATTTTTTTGTTTCTGATTGGATCTGAAGCCTACTCTATGGGATGGAGAACCGTGGACCTGGCTGAAGGCTTCTGGCTTTAGCAGACAACCATTACCCCTGTAAGTGCATATGTTGTCAGAATGCCTCCCAAATATTTATACTCACACTCACTGACTAGTGCTGTCCTCAGCCTTGCTCAAAAAAGCTTCTCTTTGCAGTAAAGTGTGGTTAACACAAAGATTTGTGGCTGGTAAAGTGATGAGAACCAGTGATTGCTAAGTGCTCAGCCTTACGTGGGACACCCACACAGCCTCTCCAATGTGCAAGGAATATTTCGAAAGACGGAGTGGAAAGAATACAAAGGGCAGCTGCTGCAAGTGGGAGTGAAAGGATGCCTGAGGAGCTGAGGAGCAGGGTGAGACTTGCTTGTGAATTCACAGCAGCTGCAGTGGCCTGCAAGCAGTCTATAAGACTGAGTCCTTAGGCCTTCGGTCATGGGGTTGGGAAGGGGGTGGTGTCTCATGAGGCCCCACCTACCTCACCCAGGGTGGTGGTGAAGTCACTGATGAGAGAGAGGGAGCCATTGTCTTTAGAGATGTAGCCACAGGCTGGCAAGTTACTTGTGGTTAGCGGAATAGCTTCACACCCATGCTCATAGGAGTGGCCCTAGTTATATGTCACAGAACAAGACCAAATAAAAAACATGAAAGGGGAGGGGTGCCAGCAGGAGGAGGAGTGTTGTGGTTATTATTATTCTTGGGGTTGCTACACTCCCTTATTGCCTGTAAATATGTTAGGGGTTTCTACCCCACTTCAGACCAATTTAGTTCTCAAATAAAAGACATAGAAACCTTTAGATTCATAGTAAGCTTAAGAGCATTAGTGCTGGGCAGATATCAACCCTCTATGCTATTTTATCTATTTCCTTGTGGTGATCCCCAAGATATCACTTGCCATGTTCTGCCTGGGCCGCTTCTACTCCATCAGGCCAACCCTCATGGCCAAGGGCTCCTGAGCCACCTACCCGATGGTGACTTCCTTCCTTCTTCCTTCCTGACTCTTCCCCCATCTCCTGTGGTCCCTGCCTGAGACCCCAAGCTTGGGAACCTTTGCTCCACCTCCTTCTCTTCCGACCTCCCCATCTTAAGTATCCCATCAGGGATGGGGGTGGGGGGGAGGTTTACACAACAAAAGCTGGTGTAGGAGAATTCACTAGTCTCATGGCAACCAGATCTTGGGATACAGTAGTTAGCATTTGAATACATAGCAGCACCAGACCAACCCCCTAGAGAGGAGAGGTGATGTGAGGGATGAGGGTGACCAGGGTGTGTTATATATATGTATGAACTTGTCAAAAAGTAAACAATTTTTAAAAAATGAGTTTGGCGGCTTCTTAAAAGTTAAACACAAACTGAGCAGTGCTGGTGCATGCCCTTGGGAGACAGAGGTAGGCGGATCTCTGAGTTCAAGAACAGCCTGGTCTACAGAGAGAGTTCCAGGAAAGCCAAGGCTGTTAGTATTCTGTTGCCTGATACCAACAAAGGCTACACAGAGAAAGAAACTCTGCCTCGGGAAGCCAAACCAAATCAACCAACCAAAGAGACAAAATTATACCTATATGTAGGATAATGGTCTAGTCATTCCAATTCTAGGAGTGGAGGTAAAAACGCTTGCAAACCTTATGCACAATGACTGCATTGTTTCTAGGAGCACCGGAGGGGAAATGATTAGATGTTTGACCACTAGCCAAGCAGATAAGCTCTCACACTCCCAGTGGGAAATAAAATAAAGCAGCCAGGGTGGAAAATGGTTTGGTAGTTTCTTACAAAGTTAAACCCTCTGTATGGTTCAGCAATTACATTCCTATGTATTTAAACAAACAAACAAACAAACAGCCCTTAAATTTCATATGAAAATCTGTACTTACATACAGCCCATTGTATTAGTAATTCCCCCAAACCAGAGACCATTCAAGGGCACTTCAGTGGATCAATGGATAACTATAAAAATTACCCCAAGTACTTGGGTTGGAGAAATGGCTCAGAGGATAAAAAAAACTAGCTGCTCTTTCAGAGGTCCTGAGTTCAATTCCCAGCAACCACATAGTGGTTTACAACCATCTATCATGAGATCTGGTGCCCTCTTCTGGCCTGCAAGTATACATGCTGGCAGAATGCTGTAAACATAGTAAATCTAAAAAAAAAAAAAAAAAAAAAAAAAATACCAAGCACTGATATGTACAACATGAATGAAGCTCAAGTGCATTATGGTAAGTGAAAGAAATCAGAAAAAAAAAAAAAAAAAAACCCACACGATCTGATTACATTTCTATGATATTGTTTAAAATGCAGGAATGCATTGAAAACAAGTGATGTAACTCTTGCACTCAGTAGAAAGAAAAGCACCCTGTTCATCTGTCATTGGACAGGTCAACTGTGACTGCGCTCATCTATTTATTGTGGTTCCTACACGGTGAGCAGAGCAGAGCCATTTGTACTTAGCCAGTACTCAATAAATTCTTACTGCTATACAACCATACCCATACCCACGGGAGCAGCTCTGGTTAAACCCAGTATGTCACAAAGCAACCTTCCACCCCAAATGAGACGGAAGTAGGGGTGGGGAGTTGGTGGGAGGAGAGTGGGTGGAGGGTTCGAGGATGAGGCTGAGCCACTGGGCTCTTTTTTGTTTGTTTGTTTGCTTTTTTGTTTTTTTGAGACAGGGTGTCTCTGTGTAGCCCTGGCTGTCCTGGAACTCACTCTGTAGACCAGGCTGGCCTCAAACTCAGAAATCCGCCTGCCTCTGCCTCCCAAGTGCTGGGATTAAAGGCGTGCACCACCACTGCCTTAGAAAGAACTTCCCATTCTCTCGGTGGCTCTTTCTTCTGGAAAGGAGAATTACACAATAATGGAGCCAAGGAGATATCCTCACCTAAAACCTTATTTTCCTCTTCTAGTCAAGTCTATGGAAATCACTGCCTGAATGATACCAGGATCTGCACAAGTCTTTCCCAGTTTCTCTAACATAAGCACAGGTAGCCCTAGATGTTGCCTACAGCATAGCTGGCTGCACAGATATGGGACAGATTTTGAGCGTAGCTTGCAGTATTTACACATTCCCCCCTTTCATCAATGTAGAGGGAGCAAGAAATCAGAAGAGAACTGGGAAAGGCCTGGGAGTCATTTCTCTTATACTACTATATAGGCCAGCTGTGTTTGTGGATATTCCAAGGAGCCTTAAATTCTAAAAGTCAGCCAGGCTTTCTGTGTTACTGTGAGAGTGTGTGTCAACCCAGGAACTAGAATGTATTTCACAGTTTGTTACTTGTTATACAACTTTCAAATAGCTAAACATAGTCTATAAGTCTGGTGTGTACTTTTACTTCCGGACTGCAAGTGTTAGGGGCAGGTCCGATGCAGGGAATAAAAAAAGTGGGAGACCTGATCTCACAGCCATACTAAGCTTATAAACCTCCTTTCAAGGAGCCGCTTGCAGAGCTTCTGCCAGGGGCTCTGGGCCTTCCCACGTGCTCTCTGAAGCTCTGCTCCCACCCTTTCACCATGCTGCTGCTTGGCAACTTCCACTGTAAAAAGCACAGCTTTCACGTTTCCTTATCTTCGTCTCTCTGCTCCTGGAAGCTACTGAGATTTACACTTTGCCCTGTTGTTTTTCTTTCAACTGCTTAGTAAAATTGCCCTCCAGTTTCAACCTGCAACTGTTTCTAAATTCTTTTACTAACCCACAATAGGGAGCCTTGATGTCTGCAGTAACAAGTTAGCACATTAGGAAAGCTTGCCAGATGAGGGAGGACCCTGTCCTGTGTATTACTGTACGGTTGATGTGGCCCAGGTCCCTGAAGGGATCAGTGGGCGTAGCTCAGCTGGCTAGAGAGGCACTGGAAGGTCCTGGCTGACAGGATTCCAGAGAAGACTGGGAACTCACGTTAACCCATGCTTAGAAAAGCACCTCTGGGGGTTCCCCTAAGAAAGTAGGGTGACATGACTGAGGCTGTGTTTCAGCAGGATACTCCAACACTAGCCGTCAGAGTCATTGCTGAAATAATATCATAAGGGATCGGGGTAAAAGATGGGAGACGAGAGAAGCAAACAGAAAGACGGGGGAGAGGTAATGAGGGAGGAAAGGGGGAGCAACGGTGAAAAGAAGAAAGTTACTAAATAAGGAGGGTCCAGCTTCAAGCTCCGCAGAACCAACGATCGCTTTTAGGATTTCCTCGGGAATCATCTGGTTTTCAACAATCTTAATAGAAAATTCTCTCTCACTTTACCCCCACTCTCCTGCTGGAAACACATTCCAGGAACTGACTTAGATCTGTTGCCTGCATCCTAAGGCCTGACACTGGGAGGGAAAAGGATGAGGCCTGCAGTCTCCAAAGACTTAGGGGTTCTCCGCCTGAGAAGACCATTTAGCATTCCTGATGGGGTTCATGGGTACCTGGGGACACCTGGAAGCCCGAGGCAGGGGAGTGACCCACTCAGTGCCTCTACCTGATGAGACGGGAGAAGGCCACGAGAGCCGACAACTCAGCTTTGTTCACACCGGCTTGTGGCTTGGCGTCGCCTTAGTAACCACCACTTCCGGTCCCAACCGGAACTCTAAAAATCCGTGCTTCCGAAGGTGTGTCCACCCCCGTGTGGGCGGAGAGACGCGGTCCCACCCACCAGGCGACTGATCTGATCCCCGCAGTCCCCCGGGACCAGCGACGTCCCAGAGTACCCACGAGGGAGCGGGCGCAACGCGTGGCTGTGGGTGGGCGCCATGGACGCCTTCATCCGAGTCGCCAACCAAAGCCAGGGCCGGGACCGACTTTTCAGGTGAGTCAGGTGCCGTCGGCCTCCGCCCGGGTCCCTTCAGGACCAAATATTTCTTCTCCGACAAAGAGGTAAAAAAAAAAAAAGTCTGGTAAATCGAGGCACGAGGAGGCGGCCAGCTCCCACTGAGGAGCTAAGACCCGTGCCCCTCCTCCCTGTAAACCCAGAGGGGCTGTGCGTGCCAGCCACCTTGGTGTCTCTGGCTGTGACAGCCGCCCAGTGCGGATCTCCTAACTTTCCTCAGGAGAGGGAAACTGAGCCCCCGCTGCTCAACATCTTTCCTTGAGATTTCTTTTCCAGAAAAACTTTGGGTTTCTTTTATACCTAAGGAAACAAAACATCTGTAGTTTGGAGCGCCGGTGAAGTCTTACGCACGGAAAGACAGATTTATCTTCCTTATCTTCATTTTGGTCCAGTCTGCGCCTTGGAGATATCAACTGTTAAAAAGCTGCTTTGTAAACTGTAAAATGTACAATGGACAAAATGTTTGAACGATGCCTCCACAGTACACGGTGTACTTTTGAAATCACCAATGCGTGTTTAAAACTAATCCTACTTCACTTTTTTTTTTTTTTAAAGAGAGATTTGAATGCTGCTCCATGATCATTTAAAAGAAAAGGAAAGGGGAGGTGTGAAACATAGGAGTTTTATTTAACAACTCTTCTCTTCCAGATGTTTAAGTGGTCAACCACTAATACAAACTAAACATACAAGAAAGAAAAGTCCTAATGGTGAGACTTGAGGAGGCCTCCATTGCAGCCCTGTGGAGGAGATACTTTAATATTTTAATTTCACATATAGGGAAACTGAACCAGGAGGTTAGAAAGAAGTAATGTGGCAGAGCCAAAATATGCAAGTCCACACAGTTGAGTCCAGCGCCAGCCTGCCTCTTAACTTAGCCATGCTGCCTTTCTGTTTAACTTGATAGATTCTCAGAGTGGCTGAATAATATTCATGATTCATTAAAAGTCAACACATATCAGTTTAGTGTGCCCAGAATGTACCCTACACTGTCTTTAATTTAAGATATACGAATTCAGCAAAATTTTATTTCCCAGCCCTTTTAAGGATCTGTATATAACCGTGAGCACACAAACACACTAGCATTCCTAAAATAATGCCCTGTTTTCAGACCCACATTGGACTAAACCTAAGAGAGGAAGCTGTATGACAGCAGTGTGAGCCTCTGGCCAGAGAGTGAATTCTGTCTCCTAGTCTCCCTCTTTCCCTCTTTCCTTTTACTTTATTACAAAACTAGCTTGTCACTGTGGAAAATGTACCACTTTGGGAGGATTGATTTATGTATTTTGAGAAAGTCTTACTGTATAGCCCAGACTGGACCACAGTTTTCTTCTCTGTCTTCTGAGTGCTGGAGTTGTAGACAGGAGCCACCAGCCCTGTGCCACAATTTTACTGAGAAGAATATTTAAATCGTGCAGGGATGCCAGTGCAGTTTGCAGTTCTAAGACAGTAGGTACCAGCACCTACTTTGTTCGTTGTTGTTGTTCTTTTGTTTTGTTTGAACAGGGTCTCACTACATAGCCCTGGCTGACCTAGAATTCTCTATGTAGATCAGGCTGGCCCTGACCTCAACAGAGATCTACCTTCCTCTGCCTCCTGAGTGCTGGGAACAAAGGTGTGCACCACCACACCACACCTACTTTTATTAAGTGGGCTGCAGATGCATTTGGATGTCTGTGATTCTAATTTATTTATTGTATTCATCACCACATTGTTGTTATCATAGCTGGCATGATAATAATCAATTTACTGAATGTATTACTATGCTGGTGTGTAGTTGGTCCTTAAGTTTTAAAAACTGAATGTTGAGACTGTACTCTTCACTTGGTTTTTTGAGTTTGCTTCCTGTCACATAATTAGTTAGTCAGTTTAAACTAAGTGGCAGATTTTCGTTCGTTTTAGAAATCTGAAAATCATTCCATATAGGGGCACATAGCAAATGTGAACCTTCGTGGAGCTGAGAGACACCTCTGTGCATCCTCTCACTTTGAGTCCATCCATTTTTCTGTGCCAGCAGAGGGCTTTGAGGGAGCTGCACCCTGCATAACCGCCGAGTCCTCTTCCCTAACCTTTGTGTCCCATTTCCACCGCATGCTCACCCTTTGGCCCTCCTGTGCAAGGACTATTGCAGAATGCTGCTTTTGTAAGAGCGTCAGCGTGAGAAACCTTCCCGGAAGTCCCGCCTCAGCATGATGCTTCTCTTTGCCTTTTGATATGTTTCTCCTTCCTTCATGAATCAAACTTTATTTGGTTTGTAAACCACTTTCCTCATTTTTTTTTTTCCATTTCAGAGCCACTCAACACGCATGCATGTTGCTTAGATATTTGTTAGAGTCTAAGGCTGGCAGAGAGGCGGTGGTAATGAAGCTCAAGAGTCTGGAGTCCAGTGTGAGCACTGGCCGTAAATGTAAGTACCTGTCTCTCGAGGGACAGTGGCTTCTGGTTTAAAATCCTTAGCCTCTGACCCTGGAATTTACAACATGCTTTCCAGGTCCTCATTTCCACTCATCCAAGTCTACAGTGAAGCTGACAGCAGCCCTGCCTGGAGGCCCCAAGAAGGCTGAGTGGTTTGCTGTAGAATATTCACAGATGTCCCCCTCTGTTTAAATTTGGTGCCATACCATATCCTCCTGCATAGTCATAGCCAACTCACATCACATAGTCATAGCCAGTGGGCACACAGTATGCCAGCTCACATCACATAGTCATAGCCAGTGGGCACACAGCATGCCAGCTCACAGTGGTTCTGAGAATGTTGGCAGTGCCCAGCGTGAGCTTTGGTCTAGGATCAGCCCTTAAGTTCTATAGAACAGGATAGCCATATCCTAGACCACATGCCTTTCCCTCCTCCTCCCTTGAGGATGAGTAGAGGACCTAAATGAATACACTTTCCTAGACTGTGTGCCAGGTAGCTTCATGTGAAAGGCAAAGAGTTCGGGCAGGGGTTTTCCTGATGAATACTCTTTCATCCTCATCATCCTGGGAAACCCCATGCTTCTCAGAGAGGTTGCCTGCCTGACTCCATTGTTTGCTGGACAACAGATGTTTCAACAGTAGATCAGCAGACATATCGGGAGACGTGTAGATCACCCCATATTGATGAGTTGTGTGGAATACCTGCTTCATAAAGGTTTATTCCTCAACTTTATGGGACAGGTAAAGTCATGTTATAAATTATACTCAGTGCCAAATATGATGGCTGGGGCAGAGGGAAAAAATATTTTGAAGGAGGTAGGATTTAAGTTGTGGCTGGAGAGACAGTTATCTGAAAGGGAGGTTCCCCCAGCAGAGGCTCAGGACTGTTAGAAGCAAAGCTTGTCCTTACAGCATGCTCTCACGGAGGATTGGTGTCAGACCAAAAAACTGGTGTGGTAGAGAGAGACTTAAATAGTCAACAAGAGGATTGGAAAGAGTTGAGTAAGATTTCTGGATGGCTTTGAAGGCCAAGATATGAAATTCTGTCATAAATTCTCTAGAATGTCATTGCTGAGGTGTCCTTTAGAGTTTCACTGTCTTGAAAGTCCAGAAAGTACTTAATCCCATGTCATCCAGCTGGCTGGTGCAAGAGCTGGAACGAGAACCTGAAACTCCAGTTTTGAAACAGCCATTTCATATACTTCTCTGGAATCTGTGGTAAAATAATGTCAAGTACTCTTCTGGGATTGTACGTGTTTGGAGAGTAGCTGCTTCTAGGCGGTTACTAAGCCAAATGACCCATCTCTGGGTACCCAGTAAACACCTATGCACGGATGACCACTAACTGACTAATTGCATGCTTACATAAGGACACGTGGTTGATACATAATTACATAATTGCAGTGGTTGATTAATTCATTTAGGAGAGCCACGTGACTATCGATCACCGTAGCCACTCAGTCCTACCATCTCTTTGCTCTTCTTCCATAGGCGGGCTAGGTGACACACGGTAATGCTGCTTTGCCACAGGCACCCTTCTGATGACGCCTTAGTCCCTGTTTAGTTGCTGTGAAGAAACGTGATCAAGCCAGCTCTTACGTAGGAAAGCATTTGATTGGAGGCTTGCTCACAGCTTCAGGGACTTAGTCCGTTATAATCATCATGGCTGGGAGCGTGGCTACAGGGAACATGGTGGCAGGCAGGTGTGCTGCTGGAGGAGCAGCTATGAGCTATGTCTTGATGGGAGGTGGGGGGACAGGGAAGAAAGAAGAGGAAGGGGTGGTATGGGGGTGGACAACTGGACCTGGGCTTGGGCCTGGGCTCTTGAAACTTCACCATCCCACTCCCTAGTGACAGACTTCTTCCAGCAAGGCCACACCTCCTAATCCTTCTAATCCTATCAAGGAGTTCCACTCCCTGGTGACTAATGGCCTGTTGCAGGGAGGAGGAATCATTCTTAGTTAAACCACCATAAATGGGAAATCAAATGCCTAAGAGTGTTGAACCTAGGGGTCATGTTAACTACTCCTTTCCTTCTGAAGTCTAGAGGTGAACACACACCCATGATTAACCTTGCTTGGAATATACTGGAAATGAATTCTAAGGCACACCTTGGAACGGGATGATAAGTTGTCGAGGTCACTGTCTTTTGGGCTTTGCAGGATCACTGTAGGGCTCCTTTCATCTGCCAAGACTGAGCGTCAACTGACGTCAGCTGCTGTGTTTCAGTCCTTAACTTGCCACAGGACTTCTGCCTCCCGTTAAATACTATAAAGTGTTAATTCTGTGGGTTCTTTTTACAGGGTTCAGACTAGGCAACGTGCTCCATGCCATCCAGGCAACTGAGCAGAGCATCCAAGCCACTGACCTTGTGCCCCGCTTATGCCTGACATTAGCCAACCTGAACCGTGTGGTTTATTACATCTGTGACACTGTCCTCTGGGCGAAGAGTGTGGGTCTTACCTCTGGAATCAACAGAGAGAAATGGCAAATTCGGGCAGCCCGCCACTACTGCTGTTTCCTCTTGCTGAGCCTGGTCCGGGATCTGTATGAAATCTTGCTGCAGATGGGACGAGTTGCACGTGACAGAGCAGAGAGAGAAAAATCTTCCCGGGACCCTCCTAAGTACAGTGTGGTTAATGAAGAAAGTGAATGGCTCCAGTCCTTCCTCCTCCTCCTATTTCAGTCTCTAAAACGACATCCTCCCTTGCTCCTGGACACCGTGAAGAACTTCTGTGACATCCTGATCCCTTTGAACCAGCTTGGGATCTACAAGTCCAATCTCGGCGTGGTCGGACTTGGAGGCCTCGTGTCTTCTTTGGCTGGTCTCATCACTGTAGTGTACCCTCAGCTGAAACTGAAGGTCCGCTAGGGAGTTTGGAGGCTTTAAGGCTAGCAGCTCAGTGGAACAAACACTAGTTTTTGTCACAATGTCTACTGTACTTAATTTTTTTTTTTTAATCATGTGAGCATCTTACCAACCTGTGATGTGAGCAGAGGTAGGACCGACAATGGTGCATGAAGACCGATAACGTTTTTTGTAAATGCTGCAGTAACGTCTGAACATTTTCCCTTCAGCTAGCATTACTGAGCATCTTTTACGTACATAGTAAGAGCTTTGCTGAACAAATAAAGATGGAAAGGAAAGAAATCATAAAAGACCCAAAGAAACTAGAATTAAGAATCGGATTGTATGGGTCCTTGATTTCACACAAGCACATCAGGGCTGGAGCGCAGCACTCCTAGCTCTGGTTAAGGTTTCCCTTTTCTCCCATCTGTCATTATCCCCCATCCCCACAGATGTCAGTAGTGGGATGGCAGGGAGCTGGGCTCAGAGCCTCTTAACCTGTTGGCCCTGGTCGTTGCTGCAGTTGTGTCCTGACCATGTCCAGAAGTAGACTCGGAAAACCATCACCACCTTTGTAGTGGAAGCTGTGTGCACAGGTGGAAGCCTCTCGTAGTGCGAGGAGTAAGCAAGAACAGCGAAAGGGACCGGAGGTGAAAGTAGGTGTGAGGTCACCACTGCCTATTACATAAGCCATCGCCAAGAACAGCGAAAGGGACCGGAGGTGAAAGTAGGTGTGAGGTCACCGCTGCCTATTACATAAGCCATCGCAGATAAGGAAGTTGACAGTACAAAACAAAGCAGATAGCGCAGGTTGATTCTAAGTCTTTCCAAGATGATTCCTCTGATCTCATGACCTTCAGCAGCATTTCCAGGCCCAGAGCCCTTTACCCCTTAACTTGGCCCCCACCCCCACCAGGCCTGGAAGTTCAATTGATGGTTTGCGTTCTAGTCTATGAAACACAAAGCAATGTAGGCATACCCAGGTTGGTTTTATTTCAAGCTATATAACAGCTTGGTCAATTCCACAGTAATTTTTTTTTTTTTTTTTTTTTTTTTTTTTTTTTTTTTTTTGATTTTTCAAGACAGGGTTTCTCTGTGTAGTCCTAACTGTCCTGGAACTCACTTTGTAGACCAGGCTGGCCTCAAACTCAGAAATCCGCCTGCCTCTACCTCCCAAGTGCTGGGATTAAAGGCGTGCGCCACCACAGCCCGGCAGTAATTTTTATCAAAATAAGAGAATTAACATTTTTCTGTCTATGAATGTAGGCATGTCAGTTTTCTGTGACAAATCTGATTTTCTCAGGACAACTGGGAGGGACAGGAGAAAGAGCAGTAGGGCCAGTGGAGAGGACATGGGGATGCCGAGTCAGTGCATTTGCCCATGCTCAATCTTCATGGTTCAGTCTTGCTGTCTTGAGCTTGGTTAGTTTTGTGTGTGGAGTGGGAAACACTGGCCAGCAGGTGGGCGTGTGTCAGCACCTATAAAGCCACGTGTATTTATGTGTTAATGAGAACTATGCACTAAGTAACTGCTTCCCATGAATGTGAACAAGAGTCTTGAAACGTGGACTCAGGCCCTTGGCACTCTATTTTTAAAATGATAATGTGCTTTGAAAAAGCCCTTTGGGGGGAGGGCTCTTTGAGATAAAGTGGCTAAAACAAGACAAATACCAGCAAATGCCTATTTGTACTATTAATGCCTATTTGTAACATTAATTATATCTAATAAATTTCTAGATAAAATTGATTCATGCATCTGTGAATGTGTCTGGATTGAAGTCCGTGGGAGCTCGGGAATGACAAGGTGCAGGCTGGGAGGAAGGCACAAGGGACTATGTCAGGGCTCTGGGTTGAGAGGTTCCCTGGCATTGGCTGGCCAGCTTCTTCCTGTAGAAGCCTGTCTGGAGTGCATGGCAGTATTTTGTAGGTATCTGTTCTGGTACTTTAGGTCTTACACGTTAGAGAAGGTATTGGGAGGGTAGAGAACTGCCATCTTCTAGAGTCTATAAACAGTGGGCCCTGCTACCTCATCCTCGGATCTTTCTCCTCAGCTAGCCCTCTCTACCTGGGTCCACATTTGTGAGGGATTTCAAACACTGGAAAGCCCCGAGGGGCTGTGTAGCTGGACTTGTGGCTACTTTGTGAGTTCTTTTCTCTTCCACCCTTTCCCACCCCTCTTTTTCCCTTTCAACCTCCAACAGTAGGCAGGAGAGAAAGAAATGACCAAATAAAGTCTGGGGTAGGAAAGAGGGCGACCATATTAGACTTCTCCCTGCTGATTAGGGGCATTGAGTTCCTTGGGGCAAGGTTGATCTTCACCTTCAGGATATCTACTTTCTTCTTTTTGTCTCTTTGCACACAACTACTTGACAAACCACAACCAAACGCAACCAACAGCATCCAAGCATGAGGGAAACCATAGTCACCGGCTGTAAAGCAGTCCTATATCCCCAAACCTGGAATTAAAATGAAAACATATTCCATACTATTTCTGTGTTTTTTTGTTTGTTTGTTTGTTTGTTTGTTTGTTTGTTTTTTAAAGAAACCAACATTGTCAACTACAGGGCTACACAGGGCAGCACAGCAACAGTTTAAGCATTGCTGCTGAGCACTGACACAGCAAGCATATGCTGCTGGGTGGCTGCTTGGCTTGGGGACCCACCTGTACACAGAATGGTCACGATCCCTGCTCTCCTGTAGTGGGAGCAGGGCAGCAGCATGAGATCGCCCATCTCTGCCCATCCCCCTGTAGTGTTGGAGAACTGCCTCTCACCCTCGCCCTTAGGATTTGCTTGGCTCTTTCCCTTGTCACCTTTCACCCACATCCTAGAATCCATACAGAAACAGCCAAAGGACCAGCTTTGTCAGCAGAGCATTCAGGCACAGAGCCCTATATCCTCTCTGGCCCAAGGCCACAGCCCGGGAAGGCAGACTGCCCTTTAGCCTGGGCTGTGTCCAGATGCAAGCCTCCCAGATCGCTTGTCTTGAACCTTGAAGCAAAGGCAGAGGCCACTTTACACGCTTCCCTCCTTCTCCACTGCTGTCTTACAGCCCCAAAGCTCAGATTAATAAGTATCCAGTGTTTCACATATTCATCACCTGTTTTGGAAGCTCCTTGCTTCACACCCCTCTCTTTCCTGGCATCTTGTTCCCTGTTTTATTATACTGAAGATAAAATTTACCACCAAGGATCTCTCTGTAGCTCTCTCACATCCTTATTGTTAATCACGTTTATGCATGTGTGGGGGGTGTGAATGCGTGCGTGCGCACTTGGACACACACACACACACACACACACACACATTCTTATACACGTGCTCAAATGTCACAGCATGCATATGGAGGTCAGAGGACATCTTGCCAGGGTCAGTTCTCTCCTTCAACTCTGTGGGACCCAGGAATCAAATTCAAGTGGTTGGGCTTGGTAGCAATCACCTTGACCTGCTGAGCCATTTTGGTGACCCTACCTAGTGCCTTTCTATCCTGTTACCCACACTAACAACTCAACAACATGCACATCTGCTAAGTAGTAACTAACAGTGTTTTCCTCTGATTCATTGTGATTAAGTTGCTATTTCTAGTTGGTCTAAAGACACCGCTTGGCACAACAGTGTTCCATCAACTTTAATCAGGAACTAAAATTTGAGGTTGGGCTTGAGTCCCTTTTGAGGAAGGAATAGCAATGGATAGTTCTTGGCTGTCTAGGTGCCATTGGTTGACAAAAACAACCAACCAACCAACCAACCAGCCAGACAAACAAACCCAGCTTGTCAACAACTTTACTTGTCCAGACTTAGGTGAAGAAAACCAAATAGTTCTCCTTGTTCTGGTGGCATCTCAGGCTAAGTAAAGTTTCATCCCTCCTTCTCTCTCTCCTTCCCTCTGTCCCTCCTTCCCTTTCTCCCTCTGTCCATGCCTCCTTCCCTCTTTCCTTTCCTCAGTGCTGAAGATCAAAACCAGGGCCTTCAACATGTGAGGCAAGCAAGCACTCTGGCATGGAGCCCCACCCTCATCCCCTAGCTTTCTGAGACCCAAGCTTGCTATTTATATTTAGCTCAGGCTACCCTCAAATTGTCAATTCCATCTCAGCCTCCTGAGTTCTGGGATTACTGGCATGTGGTCACAATATCCAGCTTCAAAATGTTTTCTTGAACTCTGGAGGTTTACAGAGGATGCAACTACTCCCTCAGAGCCCAGGTTGC
This sequence comes from Arvicanthis niloticus, assembly GCF_011762505.2. NCBI lineage: Eukaryota > Metazoa > Chordata > Mammalia > Rodentia > Muridae > Arvicanthis > Arvicanthis niloticus. The sequence continues at coordinate 51,335,630 of NC_047658.1, read as the reverse complement.
TAAGAACTCAACTCTCACCACTCTATCTTGTCTTTTTTTTTTTTTTCCAGGTAATTAGTCTTGATAGTTGTAGACTAATAAATACATTAAGGTGAACCCTATCCCTGTGTGGGCGTGAATCATGCTGTTCAATAGTCATCCTTGCTAGCAAATGAGAAAGGATGGGGTAATGTTTGAATATTGTCCCATAGAAACTTCTCAGGAAAGGGACCAAAGATTATGGAATTACATGTAGGGTTTGGATTTTAGGGGTTTAATGACACACATCGCAGTAGCTTCTTTATGGAAACCAAGTTCTGTCCATTGAAAGCCAGAAATACTCTGGAATATCATCTCTGGGCTCTGACAAATGAGCCCTTCAGCTCTGAGAACCACCTCTTTGTTGGCTAAGCATCCCCCATAGAAGTTAGGATGAGCCCAGGGGACACCCCAGGTCAGACAGCTATGGCAATGGGCTGGCCCAGCTTTCTAGTCCTCTTTGCCCTCCTCTAGCTGGGAGGACTGAGAGGCATTGCCCAAGATTCCCTGGAGTGGCTGCAAGTGTTTCTGAGGAGGAGACCTTCCACAGCTGGGTTGTCTGAGACTGAGGTGGCTGTCAGCTGCTGTGAGTGTGGGATCCTTGGGTGTCGTCTGCCTTACCTGGCTGCTTTCTCGGTGTTAAAGGCAAGGAGCTGGGGGAACGAGCATCTGGGGGAAATTACCAAGAGATGCAGAGACCTGCAGGGAGACCCCTGAGGAAAAGAATGAAAGACCACGGGCACAGAGGGCCTGTTGGCTTACCCAGAAGACAACTCTTTGAGAGAAGGCTTAACCTAACTGGCAATAGAGGGAAACAGGAATTAACTAGAATTTTGTTCTGAAGAAAAGACTAAACTCTACCCAACACTCATTCTTTAGTCTCTTTCAGTCTCTCCTTTAGGAGCCCCAGATTTTGTCCTAAACTTTCTCTCATCTCATTGTCTTTATCTAATTACCGACATTTTCATTTATCTTGAGCCCTTTAAAAAAACATTAATTTTGAGCTGATTACAGAGGTCATTTTGAGCAGATAGGAGACTCCTTGTGTTGGGACTCCCAGGAGCAGCCTCTTCTGTGTGACATTCACCCTTCAACCTAGGCCAGCTCAGCTCCCAGATGGCTAGAGGGTAGCTGTGAGAGAGAGGGAAGGAGCCTGTGGAATACAAGCCTACGGGCTTCTGATGGATCTCGGATTCTGCTTTGCAGCGTGGAGAGTAAGGATGTCAATGAACAAGGGCCCAACCCTGCTGGATGGAGACCTCCCTGTAAGTGACCTGGGCTCCTATGAGGTGGGGAATGGGCAACCAAGGGGGAGGGATGAACAGACAGGAGCAAGATGTCTACCTTGGGTTCCAAACTCACTGTCTGTTTTTCCTGTCCTTACCACCTTTCACAGGGGTATTTGGGAGAACTGGGGGGAGAAAAGATGGCTATAGAGGTCTAAGAGCTGTGAGAAAAGGATAGGGATGCTGGCTGGGGCCTCAGGAGAGACAGAGGGAACAAAACCACCTGGTCCTAAACTCAGAGGCGCAAGTCCACTACCCAGAAGAATGTGTGTGCCCTACAGAGCCCTGTGACCCTCATCTGCAGCACAAAGCCTGTGCTGCCATGCGTGGGAATGGATTGGGAGTTTAGTGTGTCCAGTGTTTAGCTCTGGCTCTGTTTTCACCATGATTTTGAATAATTCTGATGCTTTTATGTGTCCTTGACATCTTTTGCCAAGGCCTCTCTGATTTGGATCCAGTTCAGATAATGAAACCCGGACGTCTGACCCTGGAGGAGAGGAAACTCACTCCAAATTAGGCTTTAACTAAGCTCTGTACTGGGGCAACTGCCTTGTTTTGTACTAAATCATGAGAGAGGTGTCAATGGGTCACAAGAAACTTTAAACCTTCTAACTAAAGATTAGTGGCTTCTTCCATTTCTGGCTCATTTCTCCTTTAGCTTTGTCGGAAACAACCTTTGAATGCTCTGCCCAAAACGTTAAAGAGGGTGTTTCCTCTTGTAATCAGAATCCCTTTCTCCCTCTGGTATCTGACTCACTTACAGGATAAAAAGCTAAAATCCTGTGGCCTGCTTTGTCCCTGGAGCCCAGGCGGGTCTCCTTGATGGCTCTGTTAACTCAACCTCCTGCAAGCAGAGCAAGTCACAGGGAGCGTGTACAGCAGACTACCGTGAAGATGAAGAGCGCTCAAGGCACTGACCAGTATCCTGGAGCCCTAGAGCCGCCACTGAATGTAGCTTCCTACCCCATGATGAGAATCGCTCTCTCACGCACAGATTGGGCCTTTTCTACTTTCTAAAGTTTAATTATGCAAGTGCTGACAAAGCAAAATGTTTTGATAAAACATCCGAATAAGAAGAGATGACCCCAGGACACCCCACAGGTCCAGGCTCACTGGACTGCCAACTTAAACACGGGAGTGTCGTATTTTAAGAAAGGCCATGCCAGCGAACCGGCGGTGGCGCAGCGGCTAAGGCGTCCGCCTGCAGAGGGCGCCGGGCCCTCTGCCGTTCCGTTCTGTCCCGTTTGTCTCCGACGGAGTCTCGAGTGTCAGGAGGAAAGGATCACAGGTCCATCGAGTGACCGACCCATTTATAAACTAAGATAGGAATTGGCCAGGCAGTGGTGGTGCACGCCTTTAATCCCAGCACTTGGGAAGCAGAGGCAGACAGATCTCTGTGAGTTTGAGGCCAACCTGGTCTATATAGTGAATTCCAGGATAGCCAGAGCTACATGGTGAGACTCTGTATCAAAAAGAGGGGTGTGGGGGGGGGGGGGGGCGGGGAAGGAGGGAGGAAGGGAGAGAGAGAGAGTGAAAGTGCTCAACTTCCACATTTTACAAGGTGCAGCTCCATGTGTGGCTTGTTTCTCCAGGATTAGGCTTTTAGACAGGTACTGGGAACTAGAGGCCATTCTACTGGGAGAAAGGAGACACATACACATAATCAGGGCAGGGTGGCAGAGCAGCCCAAGGACAGACACAACCATGATGGAGGAGAGTAAAAAGTTGGTCCTAGTGACACATGATGCATGCTTGTAATCCCAGCACTGGGAGATGGAGTCAGTAGGGTTAGGAGCTCCTGTTCATCCCCAACTATACAGCAAGTTCAAACCCATCCAGGGGTACATGAGATGTACATCACCTGTCTCACAGAGATAGCTATAGTGAGAATAATATTCTATCAAGTCAAAAGGGGTGTGGGAGTGGAGGAGAGCCTATTTGGCAGCGGTCCAGCATCCATAGACATGGGTCCAGCATCTCAGAAAGACCATGAACATGTTTAGATGCAGATACTGGTTGAAGGTGGACTAAATCCTCCCAAGCATTAACTGCCTCTCTGTAGTCAGTCTACGAGGGATGAGCTGGGAGTGGGGCTGGGAATTGGCTTGGTTCCCAGAGAACACAGATTGCCTGAGGACTTCTCCAGAGTATAGGTGGTAACCAGGAAGGCGTGGCAGGCTGGGTCCCATTTTCCCTGTGGGCTTCCTCATGTTCTCATGAATGGGCCATTTGGAGATACCTTGCTTCCCTTAGACTTGGGTTGGCCTCGCCAATGACATGCATGATCCTAGCAAGGGTCAGCCCTCGAGGAGGTTGATTGGGGGTGGGAGCATCTGACTCTTTCTTTGCTGACAGGAGCAGGAGAATGTGCTCCAGAGAGTCCTTCAGCTGCCTGTGGTGAGTGGGACCTGTGAGTGCTTCCAGAAGACCTACAACAGCACCAAAGAAGCCCACCCCCTGGTGGCCTCTGTGTGCAATGCTTATGAGAAAGGTGTACAGGGTGCCAGCAACCTGGCTGCCTGGAGCATGGAGCCGGTGGTCCGCCGACTGTCCACGCAGTGTGAGTCCTCGTAGAACTCCATGGCATCCTGCCCGTCCAATGATACTTCCTGCACGTCTGCCTGTCTGTTTGTCGGTCTGTCTGATCGTCTCACAGTTCGTTTGTCCATGTCCCTGACTGTTTCCCTTGCTTGCCTATATCTAACTTCCTGGTCATCTCCTCTACAGACACGTGCCTATACTTGCCTCAGCTGTAGCCCAGCCTATAAAGAATGTCCGGGAGTGGGGTGGGGCTGGGGGGAAGGTGGGCAACTCTCTGTGAGCAGCGGTGAGAGTAGGGCCAGTGGCAGGACATTTAGCCACCCCCAACTTCAAATGCAACAGAAGCAGCAGTATCACAAACCAGCAAAATCTCACAGGAAAACTGGCTTAGCAATGCTGAAGGCTTAAGAAGGTCCACTTACCCAGCTGCTGCTGATACTGGCTTCTGACAGGTGGGGGCAGCAGAGAGCTACTGGAGGCAGAAACAAGGGTCCATCCTGGTGAGCCTTTCCAGGCCCGCCCATCTACGTTATTCTGCCTCCATCTCAAAGTATGGTGGTCCCTAAGACTCAGCTTTTGGCGGGGGGTGAGGGGGGATGGGGGGTGGGGGGAGGGACTCTTAGCAGCTGAGAATCTAGCATCTTCTACCATCCTGTTAGAGGCTTGCGGGTTGTGAGAATTCTACCCAGCAACCAGGCAAGGAAGACTTAAAGGCTCCACTTAAAAATCTGTGGTCACATAGATGGCCCTGGTTGAATTCTGTGAGCGATAAGAACATGAGAAACGAACATGACATTGTTCATTGTCCATTGACAAGAGTGGGTGGGCAATTGAGAAGACCCAGGGATAAGAGTGAGAAAACGCACCATATGCATAAATAAAGTTGTCCAAGGGAAAATACTTTCAATTACTGATAACAAGATAATAAAAGTGTCTCAGGCCCTGGGCTAGCCCTCCTGGAAGCCCTCATGCTCTTCAATCAGAAGACAGCCAAGTCCTCTGGACTCTTGGTTACTTGAAAGAAACATGAAAGAGCGTCTATAAACAGCCTTTGGATCTGTGCCTTCCATGACCTTGACCACGAAGCCTGTGCCCTCAGCAGACCGTGGGCAGTCTCCCCTGACACGTCTGCCTCCTCTGTGGCTTGTCCCACTCCCCAGGGGCAACTTCTTTCTCCTTCCTGTCAGCTTTCAGCCATCTTGACAGTTGGGGGTTAAAGCTGGTTCTAGGGAGAGGCTCTGACTGTCATCTCCAGGACTAAGCGAACCTGGTCTCACTGAGGCCAATGCAAAGGCCACCTTCCTCACGTCCACATGGATTCCATAACCCTGAACAGAGAGGCGGGGAAGGAAGAAAAAAGGGCTTAGTGGTCATTCATAGAGCAGACATCACTTCCGCTACAGGTTTGCCGATCCAATCGCGGAACCAGAGCCTAATGGTTCTGACTCCTGACAGGAGGGGGCAGCAGAGAGCTACTACCCGGGACCCTAGAGAAAAGGAGAAAAGGAAGTCTTACCAGACAGAAGGGATTGCTAAAGCCACGTGCTGTGCAGGTGGAGGTGCGAGGCCTTGAGCACAGGTCCCACCAACTCCAAAATGACTCTCAAGGAATCATCAGTACATGCGGGCTAAATATAGCAAAGACTCTCTGGTCCCCAAATACCCTGGAAGCAGCAGGACTGGAATCTGTGGGCCCCATTGTACTTTCTTTGAGACAGAGCAGGCAGGGATCACCCCAGCGTGGCCCTTCCCTTTCAGTCACAGCTGCCAATGAGTTGGCCTGCAGAGGCCTGGACCACCTGGAGGAAAAGATCCCAGCGCTTCAATACCCTCCAGAAAAGGTGAGTCCTCCCTCTTCCCTGGTGCTCCCTATTCTCTGTTGGGACCTCCTTTCATGAAGGAGAGCAGCTGACAGTCTGGCTGTGCAACTTTCTGTATTCATGGGGGTGAGTAGAGACCCCTCTTCTTCCTGTGAGGCCAGGTAGAGTCAGGGTGTCTGGGGTAACAGGTATATGCCTCGGACAAGCTCAGACAGACACTTTTATGGTCCTCAAAAGGAAGGAAGGGCTAACCTCAACATGACCCTTCCATAATTGCACACCTTTCTGATACCATAGCCCTGGGATCTGAGACTCTGTGTGCGTTCACAAGGCTACCTGTTGACAACAGCTACCTAAGAGCTTGGGTCCCACTCAATGAGATCTCAGGATTACGCACATGGCCTTAAGATCCGACCTTTTAAGGACCACGAGACTAAAGAAGTCACTTCCCCCTGGGCACACCTTTATCTACCTTTATCCAGTGCTGGCTTCAGTAAGGCCTATGACCTTGTGTGTTTTACTGGGCAACCACCAATCTTTCTTACAAATCTCCCCTGAGCCCTGCCCTTGCCAACAGCCACAGCACGGGCTTCATAGAGCCCTTGTGGGTCATCCTTGGTAAAGGACTTTGCTACCCACACTGTGTAGGTGAGTAAACAGCCTGAGGTGAAGGCCACTAGGGGGCAGGCCTGCTAGTCACCTGCTCTCTGGTGCTCCAGACAGTCAACTTGTCTTTGCCAGAGAGGCGCTCCCAGGGTCTCAGGAGGAAGAAGGCCAACTACTTCACTGTGAAACTTGGACCAATCAGTGTGAACAGTGTGTGAGGGAAAGACAGAGGATCGAGGGTAGGGCTTCAGAAGAGGGGGTGCCTTGTGTGAATGAAGTCATCAGGACAGGTGCCAACAGGCAAGGCTTTGGCTTTGGGGCTATCCTCTAAGGCCAGATCTTCAGGTAGTGTGGAGAAGCCAGGAGACCCAGGTAGCCAGCACAGCAAGGGTGGGGATCTTTTCCTCCCACATATTATTGCTGCTCCCCGGGTCCTAGTATCATTATCATCATTATTATTATGTATTTATTTTGGGTTTTTGAGACAGGATCTTATAATGTAGCCCAGGCTGGTCTGGAACTCATTATGTAGCCAAAGGTAGCACTAACTCTCAGTGACTCTTTTGTGCCAGTCTCCAGTCCTTACATTACAGGGGTGTGCTGCCATGCCTGGCCCTGGCCCTTTAAATGAGGCCCTCCAGGGAGCTGTTGGGCTCAGGGCCTGTGAGGGATTCCACATAGCTGACCGTATCTCAATACTCCTCAGATTGCCTCTGAACTGAAGGGCACCATCTCTACCCGCCTTCGAAGCGCCAGGAACAGCATCAGTGTGCCCATTGCAAGCACTTCTGACAAGGTTCTGGGGGCCACTCTGGCTGGCTGCGAGCTTGCCTTGGGGATAGCCAAAGAGACAGCGGAATATGCTGCCAACACCCGAGTCGGCCGATTGGCCTCTGGAGGGGCTGATCTGGCTCTGGGAAGCATCGAGAAGGTGGTAGAGTTCCTCCTGCCACCAGACAAGGCGGAGTCAGGTATCTGCCGTTCAGACTGGCTGGCTATGCTGGGAGCCAGATGGTTGCTCAGCCTCTGAGTATCAGTGGGAGGCTACAGGTCTTATTGACCCTGCTTGGGGATAGGGAATGTCCCTCAGAATCTTCAGAGGATTCCCAGGCTTGAGTTTCCCCACCCCAAATGTAAGAGCTTGGCATTAGCTATCACCAGTGGGGTCATGGTTTTCTAGCCCAAGGTCCATTTCTTACTTTGTTTTTTGTTTTTAAACTGTTATATGTATGAGTGTTTTGACTGCATGTATCTGTGGACACTGTGTGTGTGTGTGTGTGTGTGTGTGTGTGTGTGTGAGTGTGTGTGTGTGTGTGTGTGTGTGTGTGTGTATATGACTGCTACTTGGCTACTTGCAAAAGCCAGAGGAGGACTATGGATCCCCTGGAACTGGAGTCACAGAAGGTTGAGAGCCACCATATTGGTGCTGAGAATTCAACTCATGTCCTCCACAAGAGTGACAAGAACTGAGCAGTCTCTCCAGTCCCCTCAGGCCTCTTTGATCTGTTTTCTCCCATATTGTTACCTAGCCTCTTCTTCTGGAAGGCAGAAGACCCAGAAGGCTCCCAAGGCCAAGCCAAGCCTCGTGAGGAGGGTCAGCACCCTGGCCAACACTCTTTCTCGACACACCATGCAGACCACAGCATGGGCCCTGAAGCAGGGCCACTCTCTGGCCATGTGGATCCCGGGTGTGGCACCCCTGGTGAGTGTCTGCTCTGAGTTCTACCTGGCCCTGCTTTGTGGCTTTCCTGGTCCCTTCTGTCTTGCAAACATCCTTCAAGCTGGACTGGGACTTTAGACATAAAGCCAGGCGTCCTAAGAGGCTGGTGGGCTAGTTTGTCTAGGCCATAAAAGAAGAAAAAGGACATAATGCAAACTGGGGGTGATCCTGCCCCACCCCCTTCCCTCAGACTGTCTCTGACTCCCAGCCTTTATGACCCCATGTGGGCCTCTTACGTGGGCCTCCCCACCCCCGTTTGCTATTAAAACAGTAGACGTGTCACTCACAAACAAACAAAAATCATGAAACCTGTTCTGTGCAGGAGAGACCCACTAGCTGTCATCCCTGACTATGCAGATTCCCAGGCCTCCCTTCTAGGGCTTTTAGCTTCTCTGGTACACCCAGGCAAAGATGCTTCTCTGTTCATCTTGATACAGTTAGGACGATTTTTTTTTTTTTAAGGAACTTAGTGAGAAACTAAATTGAAAAAAAAAAGGAAGAAAAAGCAAGGGGGAAAAAAAGCAATATTAAAGTCAGGTGTGTTAGGACATACTAGTAATCTCCACAGTAAGGAGGCAGAGGCAGGTGGATTTCTTCAAGTTTGAGAACAGTCCTGTCTATAGAGCAAGTTCCAGACCACACAGAGCTGAATGGTAAGACGTCATTTCAAAAGACAACAACAAAAGATCCCTTGACAAATAATCAGAAAACCAGAAACAAATAACAAAATTAGAACTCGGAGGTAGGTCTAGCCTGGGCATATGTGAGACCAAATATCCACAACATTTCAAGACTTCCGGGTGGAAGTCAGCAGGAAAGGATGACTGCTTTTCAGTCGTGAGAAAGGTCCTTTTACTTTCATTATCTTTTAAGCTTTCATTGATTGATTTGGGTTTTTTTGTTTTGTTTTGTTTTGTTTTTTGGTTTTTTTTTTTTTGAGATAAGGTCTGATTCTGTAGCCCAGGTTAGCCTGGAATTTGTGGCTATCTTCTTGGCTTAACCTTCCAAGTGTTGGGATTACAAGTGTTTCCCATCACATCCAGATGTGAGTGGTTCTCTTTTTAAATTTTTGTTTTATTTATTATTACTCCATGTGTTATTTCCTCCACTCTTTCTGAGCTATGGATGTATGTATGTCATGGGAGCACTAGTGCCAAGGTCAAAAGCAACTCTCGGGAGTTGGTTCTGAAGAAACCAGGAGGGTCACTACAAATTTAGGGTCTAGCCTGGTCTACATAGTGAGTTCCAGCCAGCCAGGGTTACATAGTGAAACTTTGTTTCCATAGATAAAAGTAAAGATAAGTTAGTAAGTAAATAAATGGGCACAGAGGTTGGAGGTGTAGCTCCAGCTTTGCATGGAAGGGCCCTGGCTTCCATCCCAACACTAAAAAGGAAAGCGAGTAGCCAGAGGGTATATGTGGCCGTAGAAGTCAGGAGGGGGCTACAGATGGAGGCTACAGACTGAGGACACTCGGGAGAGTCTTGTGTGGTTTAGAAATGGTCTCTGTCTTGATCTGTTCTGGTTACATACTTACAAGAACTCACAGAGCTCTATGCTCTATAGTGATATGTGAAGGCACACATCATTAGCATAGCTTCCTCCATAAGCTTTTACTAATCAAAATGCTGGGGTGTGTGGAGAAAGTGGGGAGAAGCTAGCTAGATGGCTCAGTGGTTAAGAACACTTGTTGCTCTTGCAAAAGACCCAGGTTCAGTTCCCAGAACAGACATGGTAGCTCACAACCACCCGTAACTCCAGTTCAAGAGAATCTGATGCTTTCTTCTGACCTCTGTGGGTACCAGCACACAGGTGGTGCACATGCATACACATAAAATGAAATTTTAAAAATTAAAAAAAAAAAACCCAAAAACCTTGTGGGGCCAGGCTCTGCCCACCACCCTACCCTGCTCCTGTGACAAGGGCTTTTCACCCTAGAGGGGTCTGCTGAGCAGCTCTCTGTGGCTGTCCCCCCTCAGAGCAGCCTGGCCCAGTGGGGTGCATCAGCAGCCATGCAGGTGGTGTCCCGGCGGCGGCAAAGTGAGGTGAGGGTGCCCTGGCTGCACAAGCTGGCAGCCTCCCAGGATGAGAACCATGATGACCAGACGGACACAGAGGGGGAGGAGACAGACGAGGAGGAGGAAGAAGAGGAATCAGAAGCCGAGGAGAACGTGCTTGGAGAGGTGACAAAGAGAGAGAGCTCAAGGCCTCACAGCCCATGTGGGGGGGGTGAGAAGGAGGGGAATGGGGTAGAATAAAGGACCCTGTCCCCAAGTCACCCCCAAACCCACAGCCAACAAAGTATCACTATGTCACTCAATGGGCGTCACAATATCAATAAAAGTAGGAAGGGCAGGGATTGTTGCTCCATTTTGCAGAGGAAGAGACTGGGGTTCAGAGAGAGGAAGTAACATGACCAGGGCCACTCCCTACAGCTAGGAACAGACCCAGTCTTAGATTTTTGTCTTCCTCCCTCCCTCTCAGCCTCCTTCCCTTCCTTTCTCTTTCCTTTCTTCCTCCTTCCTCCTTCCTTCCTCCTTCCTTTCTTCTTCCTTTCTTCCTTCCTTGCTTCTTCCTTCCTCCTTCCTTCCTTTCTTTTTGTTTCTTTCATGTCTACATTTCTTCTCTAGCTGAGGTGGTTGGTTAGGGAAAGGGTCAGAGGAGCTGATATAGGGCAGGGGCTAACGGTTCTCTGGCCCACAGGTAACAGCCCTGCCCAACCCGAGAGGCCTCCTGGGTGGTGTGGTACACACCATGCAGAAGACTCTCCGGAACACCATCTCAGCAGTGACATGGGCACCTGCGGCTGTGCTGGGCACGGTGGGAAGGATCCTGCACCTCACACCAGCCCAGACTGTCTCCTCCACCAAAGGGAGGGCCATGTCCCTATCCGATGCCTTGAAGGGTGTTACAGATAACGTGGTAGACACTGTGGTACACTATGTGCCGGTGAGTCCTGCCCCAGGGCCACCTTCTGACTCCTAAAGTAGATTTGACTGATGTAGACCCTCCTTTCATCCAGTCCCTTGAGACCCTTCTCCAATCCTCAGCGGTCAGAACCTTCTTATACACTGATCTTTCCCAGCCCAAAGTACAGATGTTCACAGCCCTGGCCTCAGATCCCCACCCCCACCCCACCCCCTGCCTTGTGCCTCCCACTTGATGATAGAATCATTTGTTTGTGTGCCCCTAGTGGCTCAGCCGTCCCTCTTCAGATTCTGGAGGAAGGGTCTTGGTAGGTTTACATGCCACCATCCAACGGGCTTTCAGGGCACCTTGAACAGTAGGCTATACATCGGGACAGCAGCTGGCCCTATGTCAATTCTATCACCAACAGGAAAAGGAAAAAAAGAAAGAAAGAAAAAGAAAAGAAAAGCCAAGGGACACTAATGCTGTCCTTTTGGGAGTCCTTGAGACCCTCTCTAATGGAAGTTACAGGTTGAGCAGGCTGAAGGAGAGCTTGGTGGAACAGGCGACCCTAGATCTGGCCAGGGGAAAGGTTACTCAGTCATTGCTACTAAGAGCTTGGCACTCAAGCTTACTCATATTTGGTCCCAAACATATGGAAACTGGGAGAGGTGGCACGCTTCAAGGCTGAGGACTCCTCCCTCCACCAGAGAGGCAATCAGAGACCTTAGAACCACAGAAGTCTCCCGGATCCCCAGCCCACATCCTAATGGCCTACACCCCAGTCTGTGTCCCTGTGATGGCAGCCCCCGGGAGAACTAGGCCAAAGGTCACAGAAAGGGTGGTGACTCCTAGGAGAGGGATCCCTAACAAGGGTGCCCGGATGTCAGCTTCCCAGGCTGTCCTTGATGGAGCCCGAGAGTGAATTCCGAGACATCGACAACCCTCCAGCAGAGGCGGAGCGCAAAGGGTCGGGGGCGCGGCCCGCCAGCCCGGAGTCCACGCCACGCCCGGGCCAGCCCCGAGGCAGCTTGCGCAGCGTGCGGGGTCTCAGCGCACCCTCCTGCCCGGGCCTGGACGACAAAACCGAGACGTCAGCGCGTCCCGGCTTCCTGGCTATGCCCAGGGAAAAGCCTGCGCGCAGGGTCAGCGACAGCTTCTTCCGGCCCAGCGTCATGGAGCCCATCCTGGGCCGCGCGCAGTACAACCAGCTGCGCAAGAAGAGTTGAGCAGTCTGAGCCTCTGCTCGCCCCGGCGCCACCCCACAGGAAGGTCGCTTCTGCCCAAGGGTGGCCTCTTAGGAGCCCGAGCCACAACCCCACGATGCTCTCTCGAGGAACGCATCATTTCTAAAGCATCCTTTGGGGGCTTGACCATCAGAGCCAATATTTAAGGGGCACCAGAGCAGCGGCCGACTCTCTTCTCTCTCGTGGGCAGAATCTCTTAAGGCTTTTTTATTTTTTTTTAAACTATAAAAGCAATTGCTTAATTGGATTTCTCACTTCTTTAACAAAACTTGTTGCCAAGTGACACCTGACTAGTTCTAAAATTCCCTTCTCTATGGACATGTATTTATTGCCAAAAGTAGTGGGTCAGTAGATAGTACCTTTTCTTTCCTTTTCTCTCGGCTTTCTTCTCTCTATTCCTCTTTCCTCCTCCTCCCCCTCCTCCTCTCCTCATTCTCCTTTTCTCCTCTCTCCGCCTCCTCTCCTATCTCTCCCTCCTCCCCTACCACCTCCTCCCCCCCTCCCCCCTTTTCAATAGTGTCTCCCTATATAGTCCATGCTGGTTCCATTTCCAGTGCTAGGTGATCCCCTCTCTGGCCAGCTCCCTCTGAATGTCAGGAATTCTCGGTGCATGTTTATGGCTGAGCTGTGACACCCTCTGATCACCTAGCTCTCCGCACACTGCCTTGAAAAGAACAGCCGAGGTTCTGACACCTTTACTTGTTTATTTAGATAACAGTTCCAGTTTCTGAGTCTCTCTCCCCTGCACAGGTGGAGCCTCCGGCCTGGTCTCTCTAGCGCCAGCTTTTTCACAATCGCTTTTCTATGGCTTCACTCCTGCCTGTGTGGTCACCCTGGAAGGCTGAAACCCCAGATGCTGGGAACCAGCAGTGGTCGCCTTTTGCTTAATACAGTGTATATTATATAGAACACATATCCTTAGCCACTATTCATTCCAAATCCCATTTCTGGAAATTCCAATACTTGTTCAATCTAGAAAATTCATAATATATACTTGTAACATTTAAACATTACAATGTGTGTGTGTGTGTTTTCCTTTATGGATTTCTTGGTTCTCTTCCATAAAAGCAGCCACAGTTCAGTGTATTCTACCAGCTTATACAATGCTTAGGCAAGCATATGTGTATAAGTCCCCATCTTTGCTTAGATCCTCTGCAAGAGCAATGAGTGCCCTTAACCTCTGAGCCTTCTCTCCAGCTTCTCAATTGTACATCTTATCCATGGTTTTGTATCAGAAGCCCTGCTTGCTCTTTTGAATGGTAATCCATAATATGAATTTAGTATGGATAATTTGGTGTAGTTGCCTTCCTAAGAATGAACTTTTAGATTGTTTCCTTTTCCCCCTACTGTAAACAGTAAGCCTGGGAAGTAGCTCATTGGTAGAACATAGGCTTAACGTGCAAAGCCCTGGGTTTGATACCCAGCAACATGCACGCAAAGTCTTATGCATGTGTGTGTGTGTACAAATTGTAACCTGTAAGCATGATATTCTTGATGAAATATATAATTTGCAATACCAATGATTCCAGGTAACTTTTAAAGGAAACTCTATTTTATTCAGTTATTGTCATCTGCTGCCTTAGAAATGTACATAAGGAGAGATGGCTCAGTGGTTAAGAGCACTGACTGCTCTTCCGGAAGTCCTGAGTTCAAATCCCAGCAACCACATGGTGGCTCACAATCATCCATAGTGGGATCTGATGCCCTCTTCTGGTGTGTCTGAAGAGAGTGACAGTGTACTCATATACATTATATAAATAAATAAATAAATAAATAAATAAATAAATAAAATGTATAGAAACCATCAGGACACGCCTGTCATTTAGATATCCATATATACACTAGACCCTATTAGATTCCCTCGGACCTCTGAGTACCTTCTCAGCCCCTGCTATGTAGTACAGTATGGTTGACCCCTGGCTTTGGCACATTTTTGTTGTAATGAGTTTTATACCTTAATCCATGGTTTTGGAGTTCAAGGATGCCAAAAATAGGGACAGGGAGTCGACAGGGGCATGCACATGTGAACATAACTAGCATACCTCTCCAAAGTACACACCACACTCACAAATGCTCTGAATTGTAGTGGGTATTGACCTGGCAAGAGGGGTCCTTAGACTCTGGTACACAGAAGCAGCTTATCTCTGCAGAGCTCCATGGGCAGTGGCTGGATGTGCAGACAGGATGCAGGCTTATCCTGGGTCTCCCTATCTGTGCCTGGCATCCCCACCCACCCTGGACCTTCCCCATCTACCCTGGATGTCTCCTGCCCCTGTTGGACCTCCCTACCTGCCCTGAGATTCCATCTACAACACTGCAACAAAGCACCCTGAGAAAGGCTCAGGACTGCACCAAGGTCAGGAACACCCAGTGTAGTCATCGGCTGCCTAATAAAGTTTGTTCTATTGACTTAAACCTGTGTCTTCACTGGTGGAGATCTCACAACAGTGTCACATGTATTTCTCCAAATATTTTCATAATGTTATTTTCTACATTTGAGTGTTTTTTAAAATATTATTTAAGTGGAGATTCAATTTTTCTATCCAATGTGGAGAACTAACTGGAGACCTGTGAGTTTCTCAGAGGTCAGCTGGGAAATTCTGACCCAGTGCTGTCTGGTTCTTGGTTGGAATCAATAGACCGAGTTCTGTTTGATGTCTTGGGCAGCCTGACTTGCTGCCATTGATCAGTGTCCTATTATACAAGTCTAGCTTCTAGTGGATTCTATTTCTGTAGGACTATCTGACTCACAGTAGTTTCAGTTTCTACATTTGCTTAGGTATCCCCACACTGCCTGTTGGCTGGAGTGTCCTTGCTTTGCCCTGCACTTTGCTTTTTCATGTAAGTAATTGTCTTAATTAGGGTTTTACTGCTGTGAACAGACACCATGACCAAGGCAACTCTTATAAGGACAACATTTAACTGGGGCTGGCTTACAGGTTCAGAAGTTCAGTCCATTATCATCAAGGTGGGAGCATGGCAGCATCCAAGCAGGCATGGTGCAGGAGTATCGGAGAGTTCTACCTTTTGTTCTGAAGGCAAACAGGAGAAAACTGGCTTCCAAGCAGTTGAGATGAGGGTCTTAAGGCCCACACCCACAGTGACACTTCCTCCAACAAGGCCACACCCACTCCAAGAAGGCTACACCTCCAAATAGTGCCACTCCCTGGGCCAAGTATATTCAAACCACCTCAGTAAGAAAACCAGGTTACTAAACCTTCAGACTTTTAGGTCTACCACTTTCAAAGCATCTGGATGTTTCTTTCCTCCCCTAACCTCCCTCCATGCCATCCTCTTTACCCTCCCTCCCCTTCTCTTCCCCCTCATCACTCCTTCCCCATCCCCTTCTTTCTTGGTTTTCATATAGCCTAGGTTGGCCTCAAACTTGCTATCCAGCTGAAGCTCAAACTCGTGATTCTTTTGCTTCCACCTTTCCCAGTTCTGGGATTAAAGGCATGCTACCACACCTAAATTTTCTGACACACACACACACACACACACACACACACACACACACTTATTCCACTTCTTGACCTAATATCTGGAACTATCTGTTTTGAATTGGGGATGGTGATAAAGACCACAGTTTGAACACTGGGATGGGCATGTTAAATTGTTCCACATGGGTGTTGGTGGAAACCATTACCTGCCCACTGGTGAGGCTTAGGCAAAGGTTACTTCTCTGTAAAGTCATGAATTTGTATGGACAGTTCCAATGACGTCTAACGCCACAGAGTCCCACAATTTTACCGTAACATTAACAGCTTTGGTGTTACCTTCTCTGTAACTTAATTACTGTAATTGCTATGATAATTATAATCATAACTCCTCTGGAAAATGTGATGTTCCACCCATCACCTTCTGTGATGTTTATGCAGCTTTAGCCGCTGGCTTCTTCGCATCCACAGCGTAGTGGATCTCTTTGGCTGTGTCCGTGGCAGGCTGCTTTGCATTTTGCATTACTCCTGCGCAGTTCTCCCACTGGATGAGAATATCCGAGACTGACAGTGCAGTTTCTCGGCATGCTGGAGAGCACTCTGGTTGAGCCTACAGCTCCCTACTGCTTCATCTCCTTCGATGAACTGTAGTCTATAGGAAGTGCCACCGCGTCTGGCAGCTCCCTTGCATCTGACAGAGAGCTGTCTGGGGTCCTCCTGGTGGCCCTTCATCGTATTGAAGTCAGCTGACCATCTGCTCCTCTTTGAAACGTCTAGGATATGGTTGTGGATGGCTTCTCAGTATCCATGTCATCTCCTGAGGCCCTGTAGGGCCATCACCTTGCCAGTGATTAGTTCAGGGATGAACAGACCTAACCATGTGTCATCCAGGAAGTGAAGGAAAGAACATAGGGACAGATCACTTGATCCCAAGGGCACTCCATGCCACATGAAGCTCCCGTGTTCCTCTGGGTGCTTAGTATCTGTAGATGACAGAGCATACATATGTAAGAACAGGTACTGCTACCCCTGACTCAACCTGCTGGGAACTGTTAGGCCGGAACCCCTGCTCATCCCCTGCACAAGCTGGGAAACCCTGTCTGCCCTCCTTTCCCCCCAACCCTGCCCTCACAGAGAAAATGCCAGCCTAACATGTAATGACTTCTTGGCCTCATTTCCAGCAACCCACCCAAGAGTGCCCATCCACGTGTTCAGTTTTTGACCATGTATGGACACCATCCCAGCTCCTTGCTGGCTCATCATTACTCCTCGGCTAAAGTCTATAAAAGCCCCTTGCTTTAGCCCGGATGTGTGACTTCACTGACCTCCACCTGTGAGATCGGTGAACCTAATAAACCTGCCTGTATCTACTTTTAATCTGGTATAATCTGGCCTATATCTGTGTCACAGAGGGAGAGAATATGCCTATCAGGGACGCTCCCACACACACTTATCTTACCAGTGAGACACCATATGGCCTCATTATTGGCCTCACTTCAAGCTGTGTTTCTACTGTTTGGGGCTGAGGGTTTTCTCATAGATCTGGAAGATCTGGAACTTTCTGCAACCTTTAATTATGCTGCCTCTATATCAGGCAGTCATCTGAATATATACATTAAAATTTGTTTTTCTTTAGTGGTATTTTAAGTGATAAATATGTATTCTGAGATGATGGTTATTTGTGATACCTAGGATGGAAACCAAGGCCTCCTTCATGCTAGGCCAATGACCTACTACTCTTTCAGTCTGCTTCCCAGATTTTTTAATTTTTGTGTTTGTCCAGAGGCTACAACACTTTTGTAGCCCAGGACAGTGCTGATCTCCCCCTGTGCAAGGATTGTGCAGAGTGCTGGGACTGCAGGCACGGGCTAGGATGAGTGCGTCCTAGTTTGGATTCCAGATTGGAATTAAAAATTCAACAATGCATGGTGTTTCCAGTGGGGACAATCCCTTTGAAGTCAAAGAGATGGATAACCCGCGTCACCTCTCTGGATGCCAAGTGTCCCTTGACAGTGATTCTAAAACGCAATTTCATCTCAGAAACCCTAAAATGTGGTAAAGTTAGTTTTAGAATTGAGGGAAGGTGGTTTTGTTGTTACGTTTTGTTTTTAATGAGGATCATGGCTTAACCTTGGAAGTAGAAAGAAAGAAGTGGTCTATGAGAGGGCAGATGTCTGGTGTCAATTTCGCAGACTTCTAAGACCTGAGGAGACGCTACTGGCTGCTTCTCCAGGCCCGCCCCCGAGCAGAGGCCCGCCCCTCCCCCGTAGGAGGGCCCGCCCCGCCCCGTCTGCGGACGGACTTGGAGGCGCCCTGCTTGCGCCTCCGCCCCCGAACGCCGGGGCAGGCGGAGTTGCGGGTGAAGGGAGGGATGTTTGGGGGGCGGGGGTCCCGATGACGGCATCGGAGCGCGCCGCGTCCGGGCGGCGAGCTCGGCTGATCGTCCCGGGACTGCTCTCGCACCCTGGCAGGTGGGTGTGGGTCAAGAGGGGATGGAGGGTGAGACGGGGCTCACCCGGGAAGAGACTGAGCAGCACCCCCATCCCTGTCCCTCATCTTACCCGGAGCTCCCTCACTGGGCGGGGCGGGCCAGGAGGAGCAGCCTGCGAGGGTCCACGTTTGTAATCACTTTTGCAAACTTTCCGGGAGGGGCTGTTCCCAGCGGCCGATCGCGCGGGTGGTGTTCTCAGGGCGCCTTTGAGGCTCGGAGCATTCATTGTGGGGAAGGACAAGCCGGGACCACACACAGCTCAGGAGTCTACCTGGGGATTGGAGTGCTGCCAGGCACTGTTACCTCTGTGTACCCAGGCTCCAGCACCTAACCAGAACCAAATGAATGAGCGGTTATACACGCAGAGATGCTAAACAGTAAATACTAAAACAACGAAGCGTGGCGTGAGGTACTGGGGTTGAGGAATGTGGTAAGGAAGGAGGACGCGAGATTGGGTGCGGGAGGTCATCACGAATTACTAGATAGTGGTGTACCCTGTGCTGGGTGCTGATGATGGAGTTCGAAATAGACAAAGAGGGTTCTTGCTTTCCATCGGGAGAGCGAATCTGGCTGTGGCATTTGTGTGGTCAGTGTCTGATGTGGGCAGCACAAAGGGCTGTCTGTAGTGGTGATGGGACAGAGCAGAGCCGCTTCCCTGGCTCTCTGGGGAAGGTGGGCCCAGCCCAAGTGTGGGTGGATGAAGCCCGTAACACAGAGGTTGATGACCTGAGAGGAGAGGAAAGGCATGATGTTCAGGACATGGGGGAAGGTATGATGTCTGTTCTAAGCTTCCTTTATTGTTGTTGGGGTGTAAAAAGGAGAATGTCACATCTGTGATTTTGAAAGATGCCCCAGACTACGGGGTTGAAGAGGTCAGGGAGACTGAGACTCCTGGTAGCTGGCAGAAGTTATCCCTTCAGGATGTCAGTAGCAAGACTGGTTTTGGCAACAGGATGAGGAGTGTAGCTGATAATCTTGAGAGACATTTAGGAGATAGAGCTGGCAGAATTTAGTGATAGGAACTTGGTCTTGAAGGATCTTTGGGCTTCTTTGAAGAAGATGGGCAGTTTTAGGGATGAAGAAGATGTCAAGCAGTTTTAGGGATGGGCAATGGTAGCGACTGTGAGAGCCTGGGGGGACCAGCTGGAACACAAACCCTGGGGTATCAAGTGCTGGGGCTTTTTGGGGGGAGGAAGTCGAGAAGTTTCTGTAGTTTTATGTTTTTAGTCAGTTGGCTGGGTAGATGCTCTGAACTTTGACTACCCCTCCCTCAGTCTCCCCAAAGTCTAGAGCTATGTGGTCTGGCCCTTGTAAGATGGGGCCATTCCAGACTGAAGGCAAGGACCTTTCTTTTTCTCTGCAGATCCCAAGGCTGCTCTCCTTCAGCATGGGGCTGGAGGCCCAGAGGCTGTCTGGGGCTGAGGAGGCCCCAGTGAGGGTGGCCCTTCGAGTTCGCCCATTGCTGCCCAAGGAGCTGCTGCATGGTCACCAGAGTTGCCTGCAGGTGGACCCTGAGCATGGTCGAATCACCCTGGGGCGTGACCGTCACTTTGGATTCCATGTGGTACTGGGAGAGGACACTGGGCAAGAGGCTGTCTACCAGGCTTGCGTGCAGCCCCTCCTAGAGGCTTTCTTTGAGGGCTTCAATGCCACCGTCTTTGCCTATGGTCAGACAGGCTCTGGGAAGACGTACACCATGGGGGAGGCCAGTGTGGGTGAGTGACCTTTATCATGTTCTTTTGACCACTTTGAGAGGCCTCAAGGTCTTCCTGAATTTCTGCACCCCCACCTCCACCCCAAGGAAAGGATGCTGAGGAGGGAGTGGGGATTTCCTGGGCAGAGTATCAGCACTCCGTGGACCAGCCATGTCAGCTGGCTGGGAAAGGCAGGAAGTGTGGTTTGTGGGTAAATGGCTTTCTCAAGGTGGCTTTTGGACTCATAGCAGAGGAAGAGTGGTCTTAGGATGCCACCAAGGGCTTGGACTCTGTGTTCCAATCGGAGCACTTGAGACTGGAGCCTCTGCGTCTGAGGAAGACTCTTTGGCCGGTTCAGTGCCAGGAATTGTCCCCTTTTACATAACATGAACTATTTTCTCTTAGCTACTGTTTTAGTGCATTGGGGTTGCCATAACAACGCTATGCTGGTGGATTGTAAGCAGAAATTGTTTCTGGGGCCTCCAAGGGTCAAGTTGTCAACAAAATTAAGGGCAATAGTTTCCATATAACCTTACAAGGTAGCCTTTTGTCTTTTGTGGTAGGGTCTTGCCTGAGGCTGGGCTGATATTCACTGTATAGTCCAGGTGGACCTCAAACTTTCAGTTGTTCTCTTTCAGCTTTCCCAGTGCTAGAATTATATACCTGGCTCAAGCCTTTTATTTAGCAGTAGGTGGCTTTAACTGCTCAGCAACTCTCCAGCCCCACAGAGGGGTTTTGTTTTGTTGTCTGTCTTACACTCATTTCATTCACGAGGGCTCCAACTCATGAGTTAGTCACACTGTTTCCTAATATTATCACACTGGGGAGTGAGGGTTTTAATGCATGAGTTTTGGGGAGACATACGCAGATCATAGCAATTACAGAGGCATAATTGTTGTAGAAAATTAAGAAAATGCAGGAAAGTACATGCGTACAATGGCAGGCTTGATGAGTACCTTCCTGAGGGTTCCGGTTTTGCTGTGAAGATGATTATACTTTATACTTCAAGCATGACTTTTTTTTCTTCGTCTTTTGAGACAGAATTTCTCAGTGTAGCCCTGGCTGTCCTGGAACTCACTCTGTAGACCAGGCTGGTGTCAGAGATCTGCCTGCCTCCGCCTTCTGTCCTCTGGGCTCAAAGGTGTGCGCCACCATGCCTGGTAAAACATGGCATTATTTGATATCCAGTCTTTCCCATCCTGTTTTGTTTTTTCACCAATATGCCCTGGGGCCGAGGTTGTGCGCAGCTCAGAGTGAGCTGCTGTCTCACTTAAGGCCTGGAGTTTGATACTCAACCCCCTCCCCCCCCACAGACACAAATGAACAATATTTAATTGTAAATGATAATGGTTTATGCACCACTATAGCTGGCAGCATCTGTATTTTCTGGTCATAAAATATTATTTTAGGTTGTTTTTTTGGTTTTGGTTTTGGTTTTGGTTTTTTGAGACAGGGTTTCTCTGTGTAGCCCTGGCTGTCCTGGAACTCACTCTGTAGACCAGGCTGGCCTCGAACTCAGAAATCTGCCTGCCTCTGCCTCCCAAGTGCTGGGATTAAAGGCGTGTGCCACCACCGCCCGGCTTATTTTAGTTTTTTGACTTAATATGTGGAGCCATCTACTTTGAATTGGGGGTAGTGATAAAGACCATGTATGTGATAAGGAACATTTATTTAGTCTACAGTCGTGTGTGTGTGTGTTGCTGTGTATTGAACTCAGGGCTCATATGTTAGGCAAGTGCTCTGCCATAAAGCTACAACACCTCTAGTCTTTCAGTCTTCTTATTTGATAACTTCCTGGCATTCTGTTGCAAATATATTTAAGCAAACTTCCTGTGGGATCTTAGGATAAACACTCTCTTCCTTGAAGCAAATTAAGAGTCCCATTAGATAGCTGTGCATGGTAGTGACTTACCTGTCCCAGGGAGTAATCAAGTCCAGGTATCTGATAATCCCTTGGGGATGTAGTAAGGAGGTGCATCATGGAAGCGGTTGATTAAACCATGAGAGGTTGCTTGACGGCTCTAATTCTGCCTCACTACCCTGAGCACAGCCTAGCAGAGGCTGTCTCTCCTTGGCCTCTGCCATTGTCTTCTCCACGCTACAGCCCCATTCTCAAGCTGCTGCTGCTGGTGGTGATGGGTACTTGGACCAGGTTCAGCCAGGGGCATAACAGCAGTGCACTCTGTGGTATCTCCCCAGCCTCCCTGCATGAAGATGAACAAGGTATCATCCCAAGGGCCATGGCTGAGGCCTTCAAGCTCATTGATGAGAATGACCTGCTGGACTGCCTGGTACATGTATCCTACCTGGAACTCTACAAGGAAGAGTTCCGAGATCTGCTAGAAGTGGGCACTGCCAGCCGGGACATCCAGCTTCGGGAAGATGATCGGGGAAATGTTGGTGAGAAGTCTTGGGAATCCTCTAATAACTGGGAGTGAGAGGCCTTTGGCAAGCAGAGCCTGCCTGTATACTCTGAGGGTGGGCTGGCTTAACCTGTCTAGGAGAGACACTTCCTCAAGGGAAATCCAGGCCCTGGGTGGTGGTTTCGTTTGCTGTCTCCAGCGAGTTCAGTATATGCTTCTGTATCCAGAGTGGGAAACATTAAGGTAAGTGAGGGAAAGCTGGGACTCCGGGAGCTGTAGGTGAGGAAGAGCAGGTAGGAGTCCTGGACTGGTTTTGCTTGTCTTCTGGCTGTTTGCAGGGGGCGCTGCTCACAGTCTTCTGTTTCCACAGTGCTCTGTGGGGTGAAAGAAGTGGATGTGGAAGGCCTGGACGAGGTGCTGAGCCTCCTGGAGATGGGCAACGCTGCTCGCCACACAGGCGCCACACACTTCAACCGCCTCTCCAGCCGCTCACACACAGTCTTCACTGTGACCCTGGAGCAGCGGGGAAGGGTCCCTAGCCGCTTGCCTCGACCCGCCGCTGGCCACCTGCTAGTCTCCAAATTCCACTTCGTGGACCTGGCAGGCTCCGAGAGGGTTCTGAAGACCGGCAGCACCGGAGAACGGCTCAAAGAGAGCATCCAGATTAACAGCACCCTGCTGGCGCTGGGAAATGTCATAAGCGCTCTGGGGGACCCCCAGCGCCGAGGCACCCACATCCCTTACCGTGACTCCAAGATCACCCGGTGAGCTCGCCCATCTTTCTGGGCTCAGGTGGGATCATGGAGTCCCCCACCCCCACCCCAGGGAAGGTGGCTTTGAACCTAGGCCGATGGTCCCAGGTCAGTACTCAAAAGAGTCAAGGCATTGATGCTTATCTTCGTGCTCGCAGGATCCTCAAAGACTCTCTGGGAGGGAATGCCAAGACGGTGATGATCGCCTGCGTCAGCCCCTCCTCCTCCGACTTCGATGAAACCCTCAACACCCTAAACTACGCCAGCCGTGCCCAGAACATCCGCAATCGCGCCACAGTCAACTGGCGTCCAGAGGCCGAGCGCGTCCCCGAGGAACAGGCGGCCGGTGCGCGCGGGCCGCCGCGACACCGCTCGGAGACGCGCATCATCCACCGGGGCCGGCGCGTGCCCTGCCCTGCAGTGGGCTCCGCGGCAGTCGCTGCGGGCCTGGGCGCCGAGTGCCCGCGCTGCCGGGCCCGCACCAGCGCCGCCTACAGCCTTCTGAGAGAGCTGCAGGCCGAGCCCGGACTGCCAGGCGCTGCTGCCCGCAAAGTGCGGGACTGGCTGTGCGCGGTGGAGGGCGAGCGCAGCGCTCTGAGCTCTGCCTCTGGGCCCGACAGTGGCATTGAAAGCGCTCCAGCCGAGGACCAGACGGCACAGGGGACCAGCGGGAGAAAGGTGGCCCTGGGTGGGCTCGGGGTAGGGATCAAGGGAAGAGGGTTTTAAGCCAAGCAGTCATGCTCAGGGTTCTTGTCACTTCAGTGACTAATGTCACTTCCTTAACTTTGCTTAGCCTCTGGGTCTGTTAAATAAAGATTTTGTAAGATCGGAGCAGTAATAGATGCCAAGCACACTGGCAAAGACCGAGGTGTTCTTGATAATAGTAACATTAATAAAAACATGTCGGGCATGTAGGACACACCTTTAATCCCAGCACTAGGGAGGCAGAGGCAGGTGGATCTCTGAGTTTAAGGCCAGTATGGTCTAAGGAGCGAGTTCCAGGACAGTCAGGGCTACACAGAAACCCTGTCTTGAAGAACCTAAATAAGCAAGGAAACAAACAAAAAAACAGTGATCTGTGGGAATAGTTGCCACATTCATAATTCTAAGTCGGTGAGGGTGGACACATGAGGATCATGAGTTAGTTCTAGGCTAGCCTGGGCTACAGAGTAATACCCTAACTCAAAACAAAAATAATGTCAGTGATAAGTCTTTTGTTTGTTTGTTTTTTCTTTGGTTTTTCGAGACAGGGTTTCTCTGTGTAGCCCTGGCTGTCCTGGAACTCACTCTGTAGACCAGGCTGGCCTCGAACTGAGAAATCCACCTGCCTCTGCCTCCCAAGTGCTGGGATCAAAGACATGTGCTACCACTGCCCAGCCGTGATAATTCTTATTAAAACATTATTACTGATGGCAGGAGATGGCCCATATAGCTTGCAGAAGGAACCTAAGGCTAGACGGTGCCAGGAGCACCAAGGTTGCAAAGCAGATCTTGGAGGAATTTGTGGAGTAGGACTGGGTGAGCCGGGGTCAAGGCAGAGAAAGTTAGGGTGTCACAGCACCTTGCCAGCACCACCCCTAAACCACTCCTTTTCTCTTTGCCCCTAGGGAGATGAGGGGGCCCAGCAGCTGTTGATCCTTCAGAGCCAAGTGGCCCGGCTAGAGGAGGAGAATCGAGACTTCCTGGCGGCTTTGGAGGACGCCATGGAGCAGTACAAACTGCAGGTAGGATGCCACTTGCAGACCAGGGAGGCTTTCCCCAGAATGGAAGGAAGAGTGTGAATGGAGAACTGAGCCAAGGCTGCATCTGGTGGAGGGCGTTGTAGAGATGTGTGGTGCCCAGAATGAACAGAAGCACCGTGGCGAGGGACAGAACAGTGAAGGAAGTCCTCTGACAGCTGTGCTTGGCACCTTTTGGCTGGAGCTGGCATTTGGGGGCAGCAGGCCATGTGAGAGCCTGCTGACAAGATCAGCAGTATGCCCGGCTGGTGTTGGGGGAAAGGGGCTGCACGCAGGTGTGGTGGAATGTGGTGAACATTGGGCAGGATAGGATGAGAACTTGGGAGGGAGCCAGTGTGGTGTGTGTTATTCAGACAGAAAGGACTCGGTACTCAAACGTTTCAGTTTCATCCCAGAAGGTGGGATGTCCTCAGCTTCCTTCTTCAGTTTCTTGTACTTATGCTGCTCAGCAGACACCCCCACCCTTGGCATCCGTGTCCCCATCAGCTCCTGGAATATGTCTTGTAGAGTGACCGCCTGCGGGAGCAGCAGGAAGAGATGGTGGAACTTCGGCTACGCCTAGAGCTGGCCCAGCCTGGCTGGGGAGCACCGGGGCTCCTGCAGGGCCTGCCACCGGGATCCTTTGTGCCTCGGCCTCACACAGCCCCCCTTGGGGGTGCCCACACTCACATGCTGGGCATGCTTCCCCTGACATGTCTTCCTGGAGAAGAAGTTAGCTCTGAGCAGGTGAGGAGGTTGGTGTGGCTTGGTAGGTCTGGGCAACACCGAGCACGTGCCCCTGGTTCGTGTCTCCATGGCACCAGCCGTGAGATAGAAGATTCCTATTTCAGGTGTCCCTAGAGAAAGGGCCCAAGTATGAGAGACTGTGGGGCCTCTCAAAAGTGACCAGGGCCAGGGAGTGTCTTGAGGCAGCTGGAGATTGCTTGGCGTGAGGATGTCAGCGATGACAAGGTGGCACCCTGCACACCCGAGGATGGAGCTCCTAACACACAGTCTGGGGGTGGCTCTCTGCAGACTCACTCTGTTCCGTGTCCCCAAGGCTTGCTCCCCTGCCTGTAGGTTCTGCAGCTTGGGGTCTTTTTGGACAAAGTTGAGTCCTGTGTTGCTTCAGAACTCTAGGTCATCTCAGCTGTGCGGTTGCCAAGGGCTTGGGTTGGGTGGGAGTGTGTCATGTACCCATCAGTGCTGGCAGGGTGTCAATGGTGAGAAAGGACTTGGGTACTAGAAAGGGCAGGTTGTCACCCAGGGAGAACCAGATGTCAGGAGATCACATCCTTCCCTGAGGGCTGAGGGTGAGAATACTTCCCAGTGTGTCCCTTGACAGAGCTTGAGGGCGGAGATAGGGTGGAGGAAGTTGAGGAGAGGATGGTGTGCAGGGCAGGACACACTTCAGCAGCAGCCTCGGGAAATGGCTCAGAGGATGCCTTGCGAACATTCTCATCGTGAGCCCTTAATGCTCTCTTAGCAGGTGACAAATGGCAAGGAAGTCAAAGCAGAGATGTTGGCCCAGGTGGACAAGCTGGGAAGTGGCTCTTCCACTGCCTCAGAGGAGGAAGGGGAGGAGGAGGAGGAAGAGGAGGAAGAAGAAGAGGAAGAGGAGCCACCCAGGCGGACCTTATACCTGCGCAGGTGAGGGATAATCAATATGTTGGACTCAGAGGGCCAGCTCTGGGTTGCTCTAGACTGTAGGAGACTCCTGGTCATTCTCTCAGCAGTCGTATGGAGGCCTCTCATAGCTCAAGATGCTCTTGCCTGTCTCTCACTCACCACCCCTGGGAGGTCTGTGAGCTCTGGGTGGGGAGGTTTCAGTGGGGTGGGTGTGATAGGAAGGGCCCAGACTTCCTTCCTGGTGCTTGGTTTCCAAGATGGCCCAAGGTACCTGCGCTTCTTGTCATCTTCTAAGCTCTGCCCCATCTCTAGCTTGGGTAACATTGATCCTGGGGTTGGAGGGTCTCAAGGCCTCTCCTCTTCCCTCCAAGCCTAAGAGGTGGCTAGGCTAGGTCAGGGGCTGGGGAGTGGTACTGACTCCTGCTTCTGCCTTCTAGAAATGGAATCAGCAGCTGGAGTCAGAGGGCAGGGGTGCGTCCAGGGAGCCCACCTGACAGGAAGGGCCCAGAGGTCTGCCCAGAAGAGCCAGCTGCTGCCATCCCAGCACCACAAGGTAAGCTTGGTTGGGAGCACCCAGGGAACCCCTCTACGCCACTCCTCTGCCTCCTCCATGCTCAGTCAGGGTGCTGATCCTGACAATCTGCATGTTGTAGCAATTGGTGGTGGCAAGGTCCCGGTTCAGACCCGCCAGGCCCCAGCTGCCATGGCCTCTGAGTGGCGACTGGCCCAGGCCCAGCAAAAGATCCGGGAACTGGCCATCAACATCCGCATGAAGGAGGAGCTCATTGGTGAGCTGGTCCGTACAGGTCAGTGGGGGCATTGGGGTGGGTTCCTCCTCAGGATGGTCTCCTGCTCAGCCTTCTTCCTATGCTGCTTTGGAGAAGGTTCACAGTGCACTGCTCTGCAGCGCAGGCCTCTCAGGGTCTAGCCTCTTCTACTCTCTGTGTTCTCTTGTCTGAGGGAATAGTACTTGTACCCATTCATAGGATGGCTGCGAAGGTGAAAGGAGTGAATTCTGGTGGTGTGCTTTGAATATTCCTCAGTCAACAGTTTCTTACCTACTGACTCTGTTACATTGGAGGTATTGTGTTGGGGACTAGTAACACTCAGTCCTAGTCACGGTGTACGTGAGAAAGCAATTTTCCCAAATTGTGCACATCTGATACTGGTGATTGGCCATCTGATAGCTTTTCCAAAAACATTTAAAAAATACATTCTCTCTCTGTTTCTCTCTGTCACTCAGTCTGTCTCTATCTCTCTCTGTCTCTCTGTCTCTCTGTCTCTCTCTGTGTTGCCGTGTAGAGATCAGAGGGTAACTTACAGTCAGTTTTCTCTACCATCGCCCTGGGGATGGAACTTAGGTCACTAGGCTTGGCCACAGGTGCCTTTATTCACTGAGCCATCATGCCTGCCTGTTTGCATGTCTTTAATAGTTGTGAATTTATTACTAACTCATTTTTTCAGACTTTGAAGTAGGTTAAAGGGAAAGACTAGTACAGAGGTCACCAACCATACTTAGCGTCACTGAGAGTGTCTACCTTGATTGATCTCTGCCCATTTTTCTTCGCTGCTATATTTTGAAGCAAATCCCAGCTATCATATCCTTTCACTTGTAATGACATCTCAAAAGCAAACAAATGGACCTTTTCCTGCTACCTACCATGCCTTGCCCTTGGTGTCTTCTTGATTTGTTTATTTGAGATGGTTTCATGTAGCCCAGGCTGGCCTTAAAGGTGCTGTGTAGCCAACACTGGCCTCAAACTCCTGTTCCTCCTGCCTCTACTTCCCAAGTACTGGGATTGCAGGCACACATACTGGCTTGTTCTAGTTTGATAAGTGCTGGGGGTGAAACTGCAGACTCTCCTCCTGTACTCTTAGTACCCAGGGGTTAGGTACTGTCCCTTGATGACCCTGTCTCCCTTGGTCAGCAGCCAGGCAGCCACCTCTCTTTATTCCTGCTGTGTTGAAAGCTACGCTGATTCCAGTATACCTATGACACCAGCCTCAATAGAGGCTAGGAATGATTGCCACCAGCAATTCCAGACCCGCGATCCTGTTTAGCCTCTTTGGCTTTGTTTAGCCTTCCATACCTGGGCACACTTGGTTGGTTTCATAGGCCTTCAAGGGGTCTCCCTTTTCTCAGCTCTTAAGTCTTTCTGCCAGGATTTGTCTGGTGTCTGTCTTCTCCCTCTGCCCTTTGTATATTCTTGCAGATTGAAGCTAGTAATATATGCAGATTCAGTGCACATACTGATTTTTGTCATGTGCAAGGTAAAGATAAAATTTGATAATTGGGATCACTCTTGTGGGTAAAGCTCATTTAAAAAGAGGGGAAAGGGGCTGGGAGTCATGGTGCATGTATCCCAGAACTCAGGAGTGGAGGCAGGGGGATCTCTGAGTTCAAGGCCAGTCTGGTCTACCATGAGTTCTGGCTAGCAGGATGGGCTGGGGGGTGACTGAGTGGATTTAAGATGATGGTGTGAGGCTTGATGCACCCCATGCAGTGTTCCGGACTGATAGGGCCTGGGAAACAGAACTCCAAGGGGAGGGACAGTGGCCTTCATCTGGGAGGAGGTCTGCCTGTGCCACTGTGGCTCCACTTTCTTCCAGGGAAGGCGGCCCAGGCCCTGAACCGCCAGCACAGCCAGCGCATCCGGGAGCTGGAGCAGGAGGCTGAGCGTGTACGGGCGGAGTTGTGTGAAGGGCAGAGGCAGCTTCGTGAGCTGGAGGGGAGGGAGCCCCAGGATGCCAGCGAGAGGTCCAGGCTTCAGGAATTCCGTAAGAGAGTGGCTGCAGCCCAAAACCAGGTGCAGGTCAGTGTTGGGGTTCCCAGCTGGGGTCTCTGGGAACAGAATTGTGGGTCCAGAATCACTGGTGGCAGTCATTCTTCCTAACCTCTACCTAGGCTGGCTTCATAGGGATGCTAGAATCAGTTTAGCTTTCAACACAGCAGGAATAGAGGTGACTGCTGCCTGCTGACCAAAGGAGGGCGGACACCTAAAGAAAATCTCCTTCAGCTCATAGCATGTCCACTCCACACACATCCACAGTCCCAGGTGCTCTTCGCTTACCTTCCATCCCACCCCTCTCTCCTATTTGACAGTGTAGCTGTCCACCTGACCCTCAGCTTGCTTTCTTTTTGGTTCTGGGAGAAACACTGAACATGGTCCCCAAGGCCCGGTTTAGCCTTCTAAACAGATGAGAGCTCATGTGCCTGTGCGCCCACCTTCTATCCCCTCGAGCAGTTCGTATTATTCTGCTTGTGCTGCAAGAGGAGGGTTCCCCTGGAGGGAGGGGCTCCGCACCACAGGGCTTCCGCCTCTCACAGGGGAGGCTGGAAAGGCAGGCTCACGATGGCCACAGGTCTGGCTTTTCCTGAGGCCTCCTGAGGCTGTGGATGCTGTCTTCTCTCTGTGTGTCTGCCTTTCCTGTGCACCTGCATTCTTGGTGTTTACAGGATGCCTATACTAGGTCAGGGTCACCATCAAGGACCTCACAGCTGCTTAAAGGCATCTTTAAAGGCTCATCTCTAAATGAAGTCACATTTGGGTGCAGGGTTAGGAGTGTTTGGGAAGACAGTTCTGCCCGTAGCCCTGTCCATCCTGGGTTTTACCTCAGATGACCCCAGCCACCTCTGCACCAGCCCACCTGCCCTTCCAGCCACGTTCCTCTTTCCTTCCTCAGTTCTAGTCAGAGAGATGACCTGGTAGAATGGTTGAGAATATGGGCTGTACAACCTGACTAGAAAACCCATTTTTTTCCTTAAGACATTTATTTTTATGTGTATGAGTGTTTTGCCTGAATACATGTGTGATTGTACCTATAGAAGCCAGAAGAGGGCATTGGATCCTCTGGAACTGGAGTTATTAACAGTTGTGAACCCAGGGAGGTGCTGGGAACTCAACCCAGGTCCTCTGCAAAGAGCAGCAAGTGCTTTTAACCACTGAGCCATCTCCCCAGCCTCTGGCTGTGGGTTCTTAATCAACCCGCCTAGCCTCTCTGTGCCTGTTTCCTAATCTGTAAGGTGAGAATAATAGCAGTCATTACACTTTTCATTATACTTTCCTTATTTTGTGTATGTGTGTCTGTGTGTAAGGGTGCCACAGTGTGTGTGTGTGTGTGTGTGTGTGTGTGTCTGTGTGTAAGGGTGCCATAGTGTGTGTGTGTGTAGGTCAGAGGATACCTTTTGGAGTTGGTTCTCTCCTTCTACCACTTGAGTCCCAGGGATCAAACTTAAGTCAGTCATTAGACTTGGGAGCAAACACCGTTACACACGGAAGCATTTGCCAGCCCAGTAGGCAGACTGTTTCATGGGTTTGTTAGATCATTTACTATATAAAGAACATGTAGCATAATTCCCCCATGAATAGTAAGTGTTGTGTAGCTACTGTTGTTGGTATTCTGTTGTCATTAGCCTATATCCACCTACCCTCTCCCCTTTGTGTCCCTCTGTTCACCCATCTGTTGGCCCTACCTACCCTTGATACGTGCCAAGTACTCTGCCAGGCTCCTGTAACCCCTGTGCATAGCCCTATGGCTGCTGTGTGGATCCTAGGTGCTGAAGGAGAAGAAGCAGGCAACAGAGCGGCTGGTGTCACTGTCAGCTCAAAGTGAGACTCGGCTACAGGAGCTGGAGAGGAATGTGCAGCTCATGCGGCGACAGCAGGGGCAGCTGCAGAGGCGGCTCCGTGAGGAGACAGAGCAGAAGCGGCGCCTAGAGCTGGAGATGACCAAGCGGCAGCATCGCGTCAAGGTCAGGCTCTGGCTGACCTGGTGAGGGGTCTGTCTTGTCCCCACTGCTCATAGCTCCATGATCTTAACAGGTTACTGTAAGTTCTCTGAGAGTAGTTTATCTTCTCACTATCAAGAACTTAGAGGAAACTGGAGGCTATGGGCATATGGAGGCTATGGCCTTGTTCCCCAGGCTTTCTCCCCACCTCACCGGGCCTCCTCCCTCAGGAGCTGGAGCTAAAGCATGAACAACAGCAAAAGATCCTGAAAATCAAGACAGAAGAGATCGCAGCCTTCCAGAGAAAGAGGCGCAGTGGCAGCAATGGCTCTGTGGTGAGCCTGGAGCAGCAGCAGGTACAGCTAGGCTGAGCCCGTGTCCCAGTGAGTTTGGCGGCTGGGTGACCTAGTCGTTGCCAAGGTCCACTGAGGATTTTCTGGGGGAATCTGCTGCTCTCCTTGGGACCTTGGGTAGTGGCACCAGCTAGAAACAGGTACTGAGGTCCCTGCCTTCTCCACTGTCCCTCAGAAGATTGAGGAGCAGAAGAAGTGGCTGGACCAGGAGATGGAAAAGGTGCTGCAGCAGCGGCGGGCGCTGGAGGAGTTGGGAGAGGAGCTCCGCAAGCGGGAGGTCATTCTGGCCAAGAAGGAGGCCCTGATGCAGGAGAAGACGGGACTTGAGAGCAAGCGCCTAAGGTCCAGCCAGGTGAGCACCCATCAGAAGGTTCCTGGCCAAGCAAGGCCCTGCAGGGCGGGGTGTAGATAGGGGAGGTTTTGAAGTGATGTTCTTGTCAGGTAAGGCAGGAAGCTCTGCCCTTTGGGCTGTATCCTGAGGATTTCCAAGCACTCCACGGCTGTTTGTGATACAAGAATGTATGGGGCATGGGCACTCATCCCACAGTCCATTTCACGTTTTGCCAACACTACACTGGGGCTCACAGAAGCAAAATGAGGAACGTGTGTAGTAAGTGGTATGGCCAACTAGATTCCCTTTGGAGGAGGTAGGCTGTGTGTCCATCTGCACCTGGCATGGCACCTCCTCTTTTCATAGGAAGGCCAGCTACTGAGCCACTTCATTCTTTCAGATGGGGTTAGAATGTGGCCAAGAGGCTCCGTGGGGATATGTCACACCCAAACCCAGGGCAGTTCTAATCCAGGTGCTCGAGCCAGTTTTCTGAAGGGTTGTGGACACTCAGACCGGGATCCCTGTCACTGCCATCATGGAGCACGAGAGTTCCGAGTCACTAGGTCACCTAGAATATCCCTTGGACACAGGAACCCTTGTTTTCTTCCACATCGGCCTCTAGAAAGGGCCAGACTTTCCCATAATCCAATTACTCTCCAGCCAAGTCTTCATATTGATAGCGTAGCACACACCAGCTGTCTTCTTCCCATCATCCCTTCTTAACGTTAGAGCCTTCCTCTCTGCTTGCACGATCCTCCTCCTCTGGGCTATCTCCTTCATAGATGTTTTGGTCCTTTAAAGGGCCCTGATCCCTGAACAAGCTTCTGGGCTACATGTAGGCAAGGGAAAGACCCTCATTTTCCTTACATCCAGTGAGCAGTGTAGACCGTTTCTGTGTCCTCTCTGAGGACAGTACCTACTCCTCTGACACACTGGCCATGCTGCCCCAGGCCCTAAATGAAGACATTGTGCGCGTGTCCAGCCGTCTGGAACACCTGGAGAAGGAGCTCTCCGAGAAGAGTGGTCAGCTCCGGCAAGGCAGCGCCCAGAACCAGCAGCAGATCAGAGGGGAGATAGACACCCTGCGCCAGGAGAAGGACTCACTGTTGAAGCAACGCCTGGAGATTGATAGCAAGCTGAGGCAGGGAAGCCTGCTGTCACCTGAGGTAGGCCCACTGGGGGCTACCGGCTCTGTCCTCATGCTTCAGCTCTCTGACCCACCCCTCATCCACCTGTCTTGCTCCCCCCCCGTCCCTTGCCCTGGATCTCCGTCAGTGCTGGCCTTGCTACTTTAGGACTCAGTGCCCTATGGGTGTTAAGCCTTGCAAGAGAGGAGTGGGATTGTCCCTTTGGCCCCAATGATGCATGTGGGACTGTGTGGTCTTCTCAGCTCTCTTCCAGTGGAACTAGACACCCAGCTGTATATGAAGCGTTCTTCCTCTGAACAGAAAGCCTTCACTGCAGAAACTTAACCCTGGTTGTCTGGGATCTTAGGCAGGCTCAGCTCAGCTTTCTGGAGCTCCCCAAGCTTACCCTGAAATGGATAAGCACCTGAGATCATAGCCTTGCAGCACTGTCTTTCCTACTGCAGAGTATCCCTGTTGTTGCTGCAGTAAGGAGCACTTTTGATATGTCAAGACATTCTCAGGCTGAGGGGACACTAGAGACTCAGTTGTATATGTCCGTTGGTTGTAGTGTATCTGCCCAGGACTCTGTGGTTCAGGAAGTCTGATACCCCTCCTCCATGAGAGCCTGTTCTTACAGGAAGAGAGGACACTGTTCCAGCTGGATGAAGCTATCGAGGCCCTGGACGCTGCCATCGAGTACAAGAATGAGGCCATCACATGCCGCCAGCGGGTGCTGCGGGCTTCGGCTTCCCTGCTGTCCCAGTGTGAGATGAATCTCATGGCCAAGCTCAGCTACCTTTCCTCCTCAGAGACCAGAGCCCTGCTGTGCAAGTATTTTGACAAGGTAAATTACCAGCAGACTCCTTGTCTTCACTTCCTGTAGCTCGCTGGAAGGTCTGCTAGCATCTCCAAGAAGTGTGTCCCTTTGTCCCAGACCAGGGTCAGCTCTACCTTCCAGTCTTTTTAAAGCCATCTAGGGGAAAATAAGACTTAGTTTTCCCCAACTTATGGTCTGAAGGCCCTCACTTACATTAATGGGATTTCAAGAGGGGATGGTTTTGCACCTTGGGACATGTCTGGAGGTAATTTTGTTTGCCAAGGTGGTAGAGGTAGTGGCCAGGGATGTTGCCAAATGTTGTATAATAGACAGGTCCCACAACCAGGAATCACCCAGTGCCAAATGCCTTATTCTTTGGTTGAGAAATCCTGGTCTGGGTGTTCTAGGTTCAGTGTCTAGCAGCTCAGTACTCTATGGTAGGAAAGGGTTTGTGCTAAGTTCTACCTGGAGAACCAGCTGATGTTGGGACCCCACTGTCTAGACCCTGTGTCAGAGGCAGGAAAGAGCTGGTGTGATTTCCTTGCCACCATGTTTACCAACTGGCTAAGGATTACCTAGGGAAAGACACTGATGTGGTAGCTGAGCCTGGCTGATCCTGGGACAGGTGGTGACACTCCGAGAGGAGCAACACCAGCAACAGATTGCCTTCTCGGAGCTGGAGATGCAGCTGGAGGAGCAGCAGCGGCTGGTGTACTGGCTGGAGGTGGCCCTGGAGCGGCAGCGCCTGGAGATGGACCGCCAGCTGACCCTGCAGCAAAAGGAGCACGAGCAGAATGTGCAGCTGCTCCTTCAGCAGGGTCGAGGTGAGGGCTGGGGGTGCTGGCTGCTCTGCCCATAACCATGGCCGCCCCAAGCCCAAGGTGCTATCTCCCTTGCCCACAGCCCCTCACTAATTCTGTTTTTCCACACTAGACCACCTTGGTGAGGGGTTAGCAGATAGCAAGAGGCAATATGAAGTCCGGATTCAAGCTCTGGAGAAGGAACTAGGCCGACACATGTGGATTAACCAGGAGCTGAAGCAAAAGCTCAGTGCAGGAAGCACCACAGGCCAGAGCCGGGGTAAACACTGATGTCCAATTTGGGTCTACACTACTGGGAAGTCAGAGGAACATGGCCTCAAAGTCCTACTTAGCCAAAGATGGTCTTGAGTTCCTGGTTCTGGGCTTACAGGCCTGCGCTGCCACTCCCAGATGCCTCATGTGTGCTTCTACTGGCTTGTTTCAAGTTGCTTATTGTTCAGGGGCTTTGGGAAACTGGGTTTGGGGGACACCTGTCTCCCTGTATGTCTGACAAAGATGCTGTTGTGGCAGGTTGTGAGAGAAGAAGCCTCTGCCTGGAAAATAGACAAGGCTTTGGAAATGAAGATGGGCTCCACCCGGCAGTTCCTGAACCTCTCTGGCAGTCTTCTCTGGAGGGGGTGCCCCGTGTGTGGGATGAGTCCCGGGACTTGGTCCATGCCCCACTACCCCTGACAT
This sequence comes from Arvicanthis niloticus, assembly GCF_011762505.2. Taxonomy (NCBI): domain Eukaryota; kingdom Metazoa; phylum Chordata; class Mammalia; order Rodentia; family Muridae; genus Arvicanthis; species Arvicanthis niloticus. The sequence continues at coordinate 51,300,550 of NC_047658.1, read as the reverse complement.
GGAAACGCTCAAGCTTATGCAGTGAGCAGGGCTCCTCTGAGGAGCCTAGAGCCCGGGAAACTGAACCCCCAGTAGGGCGGGTGCTACCCATGGGTGAAGTGGGCCTCTCCTGGAACTTTGGACCCTTGCCTAAACCTCGATGGGAACCCCGAAGAACCAGTCCAGGGATGATCGACGTCAGGAAAAACCCCTTGTAGGCCTTGGTCAGACCCTGCTGCAGATTCCAGTCCTGCTAAGAGGAGAGACTGCCTGTTTTGCTTCTATGAAGGACAGTCCTTACCTCACACCAGAGTCTCATCTTTATATCAACTGGAGTCAGCAAATTTGGGCCACACCCAAAAGAACTGGATTTTCCCCATTATGATACTTAGCAGCCTCTTTTTTTTATTATATGCAAATTCCTTCAACCCACTTCCTTTAAGCTGTAGTACCTGACTGCTACCTTTTCATTTGTGGGACAGTTTTGGCTTTAAGCCTATGTCCAGAGTTTTGGAAATAATCCAAGGCTTGTCACAAAACGAATGGTACCAGGGTTACAGCTTCAGTGGTCTTATACAGATGGGAGAAATGGGAAAGTTATTAGCATTTTTAGAGTTTTAAAAAATATCATTTAATAATAAACAGGAATAATCTTATTATGACTTACATCTTAAGTGTGTCCCCCGAGGATTCCTGAAGAGGCAGTGGAGCCTATCAGAGTTGGGGTCTGGTGGAGGTTAGGTTATTAGAGAGCATCCTTGAAGAGTATATTAGAGTCCTGCCCCTCCTCTCTACTGCCCGGCTGCCCCACTGCCTGTGACAGGCTCCCACTCAAGACAAATAACTATAAACTTAGAGCCAACTTGAAGCCCTTTCTTCTCTACTCATCAGTGTTCCTGGGAATCGAACCCATGCAAGCACTCCAGGGCTACCTTTTCTAATTGTCTACCTCAAAGTGAACAAATCTCTGAAAGGAGAAATGGGAGTTTTCTCTTGGAATCTGACAACAGAAAGAGCCCTGGGACCACAACAGGGTTGAGTCTTCTGGGGAGGCTGAGAAGGTACCAAATCAGCCCTCACTGCAGATGAGGCTCCTGCCAACACTTCATAGCAAGTTGGTTTAGTTGATTATAGGGCAACACAGGTGTCAAGCACACAACAGGCTAAGACTGTTATGAGGTGGCTGGCTCTAAGGGTAGACCCTGCAATATGATTGTTCTGGATCATGGCCAGTTACTCCCAGGCAAAAATGCCAAATGCTAAGTTGCCAGGATGACTTTATTGTTCCCTCACTTCTTGCTGTAATCTTTCACTTATGGGTCTTACTTTATGAAGTACCACTTGTGTCGAAGAACTCAAGGCTTGGCAAACACCTCAAAAGACTATGTCAAGTGTTCCTTTTTCCATTTCACAGTGTGGCAGAGGTCTTCTGAATCACCAAGGCCTGGAATGGGATCTTTGATTGGGTCAGACTCCTAGGCTGTTTATAGTACCAGCTGCCCACCAGATTTTCAACCTTCCCCAAAAAGGGTCAGGGCCTGGCCTCATATGAAGATCATGAGAGGGATTTTCAGACCATGAGGCATTCCAGTGGTAATCTGAACAATGACTATGGGAAAAAGTCTTTAATGTTTTTTGTTGTCTTTGAGACAGGGTCTCATATAGCCCAGGTTGTCCTTATACATGCTATGTAGTCAGAATCTTCTGATGCTTCCATCTCCCACGTGCTAGGACTACAGGTTTACTACCATACCCTGCAGAGTCTCTAATTTCTTTAGTCCACAGGGACCTAGCTGCTGTCATCTTTACTTGTGAACTTTCTCAATCCCATGAAGTCCTGGCCATTCTTGTTCTGGGCACATTGCTGGATGGATGGTATGAGTCTGGCATTGTTACTATACCCAGAGAAAGCCGCTCTAAAGTACATCTCCAGAATGCAAAGGATCTGGCCAGGCTCACAGCATTCCTCATTTTGAGTCCTCCAGCACGATGCTCTACCAGGGTTAGCTAATAAGCTTCTTCCTAGTGTAAGTCCTGAAAGGCCGTTTCCGGGAGAAGCTTTGTCTGAAAGGAGACTCTTCAGTAGTAGGGGAAAACACATCCACATCCTCATCTAGGAAAAAGTAGAATCAGTGAGACCTGAATAAAAGACAGCATGATCACAGAGGGTCACACAAAAGTGGACTCTGTCACCTCCACTTGTTATAAGACCTTCCACTCTTAAGAATTATGTGCTGGCAATGACAAGCAACTGAAAATGCAAAGTACTTGCATGTGTGTTCACACTGAAGGCTTTCTTTTGTGTCTCAGACAAGTAGGGTTTGTTATTTAGTGTGGCAGAAATGATTTTGTGATAAGAGAGGCACCCAAGTCCCTCACCTTAAATGTTTCTAACCAGGGTCATGAGCAGCCAGATCCTCTGCTTTTATGGGAAGGCCAGAAGATGGGGAAGCCTAGGGTCTGATGGCAGAGATGACAGACAGAACCTTTGTGATAAAGGTGGATGTAAAGCTGCCCAAGTGGCTGGCTGATTATACATTCATGCTGCCCAAGACCACAGCCCAGCAGTGTCATGGCATGCATACCACTTCCATCATCTAAATTAGTTAGGTAAGATTTTGCAGAGGTTTCTCTTCAGATGCCCCAAGTTCTACCATGAAGCTTCTCTGGGAAAAGCATACAACACTGCAGGGTCAAAAACATCTTCCCACATTCTGTACTCTGAATAGTACAGAATTCTGCAAGTCACCCACAGGAGAGCTCAGCCTGGTAGCAGGGAGATTACCTCTGGTGTCCTTGCTATGAGAGGAGGGCGTTCTTCCCTGGAACAGCAATGGAGACTGGGTCAGGGCCTGCAGACTACTGGCAGAGAGGCAGCTCCGAACCATGCAGCCAGAGGGTGGAGTGGAGCCTAAGGAGATACCACGAGGTACATGTAGTCCCACAAGACTCCAGGCTACCGAGAGCTCCAAACACCTCACCCGGTATAAACCATACCATTTTTGGTTTGAAAAAGACTCACCAGAAACAAAGACCTCGTCGTCCCCTACAGAGGGGAGTGGTGGTGCACTCCAGCGTGGAGAGTACTCCCTATGCTTGCTAGCTTGGGGATCCTCACTCAGGGGATCACAGACCATTTTGACGTTGTATTCAGATTCTTCCTTGGCAGACAAGAATCTCTTTCTGCTTAATCCAAACTGTCCCCAGGAGGTTTCCTCAGCCATAGACATACTGTCTTTGGGAGGTGACTGGTCTGGCAATTGACACACACCCTCTAGTTCAAAATCCTCCAAGATGAGAACCTTAGAGAGGTCTTGTGCAAGGCTTTGCTCCTTTCCCTCAGGCTCATGCAGTGACAAAGACACAGGAAGGTCCATACTGGCCTCACCTCTCCCAGCAGAAGGTCCAGCACTGCAGTCTACTGCCCGCTTCTTTCGGGGCCAGTCTTTGATAATTTCAGGAGTGGTTTTTCCACTTTGCTTAGGGGATGGTGTCCAAGAAACCCCAGCATCTGCTTGAAATGGAGAGGGGGTACTGGGTGGGCAGCGGGAGGGAGTACAAGATTGGCAGATGTAGGTTTGACCTCCACTCTTGCCAGGCGTGCTGTGTGAGGGGCGGAGACAAGGGGGAGACAAGTGAGTATGCTCAGTTCTACCAGAGAACTTACTAGCCTTGGGCATACAGAGAGCAGGGAGGGCACCCTCCTCTCCCAGGGGAGTTTCCTCTCCTAGGGCCTCAGCTTCCAAAAGAACTCCAGGGTCTATTTTTTTAATTCGGAGCTTGGGAAGGCCAGAAGCTTGCATTTCCAGCTCAACTTCATAGGTCTGAGGGCTGCCAGTGGCCTCTGACACTTGTGGACTCTCCTGCTGAGCAGCATCTGGACTCTGCTTTCTGTCTGCTGTGCAGCACAGGGTGTAGGACAGCAGCTCAGGGAAGCTAGACACAGAGGAAGGAGCAGGTAGAAGAATCCCAGGGTCGGCCACAGAGGGAGGCTCATTAGCAATGGTAGTCTCTGCTTCCTCACCTTCTTCCCCTGGCAAGATGCCACTTTTTACCTCTTGGTTTTCAAGCTTATGGAGTTGGGTTTCATTAATTAGAGGAAGGCACTCTGTATCACTTGCAATGAGCATAGGAGAGGATACATGCCAGTCACTCCTGAAACCAGAGCCCAGGTAACTCTGTCCTTCAGAAGATTGAGACTGCTCCTCTCTAGAGCCTGCAACAGCCCCTGGGCTGGTGGCTGTGTCAAGCACTGAAGCAGCAGAGGGTCCAGGCTGGCACTCTGGGGAGTCCTGAGGAAGACAGGACTTCTTTCTACACAGTCTCCGAAGCTTAGATGGTGGAGAAGGTGGTATGGGGCAGATCACTCTCTGTGGGGTTCTGGGAGGAGTTAAAGGAACAGGACAAGAGATAGATGTAGTTATACTGGGTGATGTCTGGTGTTCTTTCCAATTTTCTCCAGAAAAAGGGGAGACTGACAAAAAGTTCCTAGGTTGATTCGGGGAAACATCACATCCAGGAGAAATAAAATGTTCCTTTGGAGAAAGAGGTGAAGTACTTGCGTCTGCTGGTTTCTTTGGGATTTTGAAAGCTTTCTCCTCCAGTCTCTGTGGAGGTTCTGATGCCTGAGAGGCCCTGGGGAGAGGGAGCTGTTGGTGCTCTTGATGCTTAGATATGCCACCAAGGGCTGTACGTGGAGGGGTTCTGAAGGAATATCTTACAGGGGTCAGACACTGACTCCTGGACTGGCCAGCCAAAGGAGGTGGGGATGCTGGACAAAAAGGACCTTTTGGACTGGAATTAACTGAGTGTAGCCATGCACAGACTGGGGAACATTGAGGTGGTTGGACATCAGACTCTCTGGGTGTGCTGGGTAGCTTTGTGAGGGGAGGAGAGGTCTCTTGTTTTGCTGGGGAGGCTCTCTTTTGGGGAGTGACTTTTGGTCCAAATGGTGAGTTGTAACTGTGTGAAGAGGGAGTTTTTATGGCTGCTTCAGAAATGGCCCCCTCAGCTGATGTTATTTCTGTAGGTGAGTTTTGTAGTCTCTCTGGAGTGTACAGTAAGGTCTGTGATGTACGAGGGAACCTTCTTGGTGTAGTTTTAGAAAAGTTTGGAGATTTTTGGTCACTCTTTTTGGGAGTCTGAAAAGAAAAAAAATGCTTATTTCAGAGCTTGAATATTATTATCCACATTCTCTAAAGATTGTCTTAGTAAAGTCCAAGACCATTAGAAAACTAACAGGAGATTTAGAGTCAGCTGAAAGAATGATCTTAAGTCGGAAACTAGAATAGTGACCTGTTCCCTCTCCCAAACATACTCAGATTATACTGGCATACTTTTCCTAGGATCAAAAGGGGGCAGGGGTGAAGAGGGAAGAGCAGAATATACAAATACATAGGCATAATAATAAGAAAGACCACTCGCAAACCAAAAAATTCCCCTTGTTTTTATTAGCAATGTAGCTAAAACCTCTACAAAGTGGGGAAGTCAAATGCCTATCTTTCTATAACACTACTAGACTGTCTCAAGGGAAGCCTAATCTAATAGGTTTCCGTGTTCAGTGAGGTATAGCACACAGGAGCACAAAGCAGCCTGTGAACCCAACTGAGGGACAAGGAAAAATGACTTATGAATCAGGTATTAAAGAATGGATGCCTGGGGCCAACAGGATAGTTCAGTAGGCAAAAGGGCTTCCCATATAAGACTGACAACCTAAGTTTGATCCCTGGATCCCTCATAAAGGTAGGAACAAAAGACTAACTCCACAGAGCTCCCCTCTGACCTTCACACATGTGCTATGACATGTATATCACTAAACACACATATTAATAAATAAATAAATAAATAAATAAATAAATAAATAAATAAATACTAATAGGAAAAAATGGCCATCTGCAAGGGAAGGAAGAGACTAGAAAAGTGAGGCACAGGGGATTTTATCAAGTAGGGAAGGCTCAGGCCAGCATATGAGCATGGTGGAACCCCGAGAACCCTGCCCTTGGGAGACTGGCTTTGGTCATGTAGCTCTGTGGCATCCTCTAACAATGAAGCAGTTTCAATGTTTTTCAAATCAAGATGATCATTTCTGAAGACAAAGGTTCTGCTTTAGGAAAACGTAGGGAACTTTGCTTTAGCAAGGCCAGATGGCAGATGGACCTTTTAGAAAGACCAGTTTGATCCAAATTAAGGATAGCTGATAAAATATTCCAGGTAGAACTGAGGAGGGCAGGGACTATGGGGATGGAGGAGAGTTGGGTGAGCACAAGAGTCTGTAAATAAGAAGGTAGGAATTAACTCAGTGGCTTTGTCCTGAAAGAGACATAAAGTTCATAAACATAAAGTTCAAAACTTCCAGGTTTTGAACAGTGACAGGCAGTCAAATGGGACTGGATGAAAGAAGGTACAAACTAGAAAAGCCTCTGTAGTGATCCCACACATGGTAGATGCACCAAAGAAGTCAAGAACACCTCTATCTCCTCCTTTCTGCCTTGACCTCAGCCAAGCCTGCTGCTTTAAGCTTCCATGTTCCCAGTAACCACGCATCTGGCTTAAACTAGCCACCCAGATTCTTTTGGTTTCTTTCAGACAGGGTTTCTCTGTGTAGCCTGGCTGTCATGGGACTCACTATATATATGACAGCCAAGCCATCCATCCATCCATCCATCCATCCATCCATCCATCTATCTATCTATCTATCTATCTATCTATCTATCCATACATACACACATACCAGGCTCACACTCAGAGATCTGCCTGCCTCTGCCTCAAGTGCTAGGATTAAAGGTGTGCCCCATGCCACCGTACCCCTGACCTTTTATTCTCTACAAATCCCGGTTTTCATTTTCTACTGGACACTTGCTTCCTCACCCATGTTTCTATGTTCTCCAAGACTGCATCATTTTAAGCATTAAAGAGTTTTATACCTCATAAGCTGTAGAGATCTCAGAATCCAACATGCTTCTTAAGGATCTCCTAATTCGGGCTGAACCCTTCTTGGAGGAGCTGGGTATCTCAGACAATGCCCCAAAAAGAAGTGTTTTAGGAGACCAGATACTTTGAACTGGAAAATCTTCTCTTTGGTCTGCAAGTCAAAAACAACATTTAATTCTTCCTCAAGAACTGCCCTCCCAGTGTACTTTTTTGGGGGGGAGGACAGGGAATGGGACAGAGTGTCTTTATATAGCCCTGCTGTCCTGGAATTCACTATGTAGACCAGGCTAGCCTCAACTTTGCAGAGATCTACCTGCCTCTGCTTCCCGAATGCTGGTATTAAAGGCAAGCACCACCAAGTCCAGCATTCCCAATATTATTAAAACACGAAAGGCAATGTTTTAGAGCAGTTGGGTAGAAAATCTCAACTGATGATGTGCAAAACTACAACTGCTGCCTTCCTGAATTAAAAACAAATGTTTAAAGATCTTACTTTTATTTTATTATGTTTAGAGGTGTTTTGCCTATATAATCGGCATGCATGTACCACATACATGCAGTGTCTGAGAAAGCCAGAAGAGAGTACTGGATCCTCTAGAGCTAGAGCTATAGATGGTTGTTAGCCGTATGTAGGTGCTGGGAATTGAATCTCAGTCCTTTGTAAGAGCAGCCAATGTTCTTACTTACTAAGCTATCTTTCTAGGCCCTGTCTTCTTGGAGTTTACTATTATTTTAGGAAATGTAGGCAACTAAAGTAACTTATTTTAGTATAAATATACTGTGTTTTTTAGTATAAATGTAAAAACTTACATATTAGTCAAGCTAATCACAGATTAAAGAATGAAGAATAAATATACAAACTGCTACACCCACTCATTTGGTGTGCAGGAGTGAATGAGCTATCTAGTGTGGATGCTAGCAGTGTGGATGACTAGCCGTGGGAGTCCAAGGGAGGAATGGTCACAGGCTGAGGACTGCTGTCTAGCATCACCTTGATTACTGTCTGCTAATGGGAAAATATCAAACTGTATGCTTCTTTTTTTCCCAAAAACATTCCACCAAGACCCATGGTTGACACCCAGGCTTCATTACCTGACTTCTGCTGGAACGAGTGGATTCTTTGTACACTTCGAGACTTTGGCTGAGATACAGAATAGAAGGAGCCAGAATTTGTTCTGCTAAATGACAGCTGCTTGATTCGAGGACTTCTTCTCAAATTCATTTCTGCAAAACCAGAAGCAGAGCTGGTAAACAGGAGGACCTTCTGACTTAGCATCCTTCCATGGTGTTTACGCAGGCATCATTCTGTCACACCAGATTCAACAATGGCTTTAAGAGGCATCTGAAGTGTTTTGGAAAAATCTAAAAGAGACTGATACACAGTCTCACCAAGATACTAGAAACCACAAAACCATGAACTTGCTTGATTTACAAGTTTCATAAATTGCCACCTCTAAGCATGACAGAAAGAACAAAAAAGCACAAATACTGTGTTCATACAAAACAAAACAAAAATCTAGGTTGGTTGGTTTGCTTTTTGAGACAGGTTCTCTCTCCTCCTCTCTACCTGTGTTTGCTCTGGAACGCTCTATGTAGAACAGGCTTGCCTTGGATACACAGAGATCCACCTACCTCTGCCTTCCAAGTCCTGGAGCTAGGATTAAAGGCAAGTGCCACCAAGTCCAGCTCAACTATGTTTTCTAAATATATATTATGTATATTTTGTCTAGGAAGAATACATGGTAAAATGTTAAAAGTGTTTTGAGTGCTGAGATTATCAAGCCATTAAAAAAATGTTTTTCTAGATTCTAATTCTTCTGCCAAAAACACGAGACACTCAAACAATTTAAGGAAGCTATAAAAAAAAACAAAAAACAAAAACAACAACAACAAAAACCCTGCCCTTAATGAAACACATTTTAAAATAAGTCACAGTACTTTGTATTACATGGAAGTTGAATCCTTACACTAAGCCCTATTTCTATTATGTAAAAGTATTTCTTCTACAGAAATTCAGTATGTTTTCTGTACAACATTTCCGTATGTGTATGCTTAATGCAGAGCCACCCCAATTTCTGTAAGCCATTTGAGAATATGCTGAGTGACAAACACAGAATGCTTCTGGAGCAACTAGAAAGAATACAGCAAAAGGATGCACTCACCATCCTCTTTTTCAGGAGACTCTTCAACCACATGAATATCAGGACCAGGATCAGAAGACCTTGAAGACCAACCAGCACAGAGTCAATGCACTCATGACTCACACATTAAAGACATGAATGGGCAGGCTGGCTCAGGGAGTAAGGTGCTTGTACCAAGTCCAACAACCTGAGTTCTATCTCCAGGACCCACATGATAGGACAGAACCAACTCTAAAAACTATCCTCAACCTCCACATGCATGGTCATGCAAGTACATACACACACTCTTAAAATATAAAAAGCAACAACAAAACACATGAAAGATAGAATATATCTCACCTAACAAGATTACAAAGGTCTCTGGTTTGACAACACTGGCATCAGCAAGCCCTTCCATGCACAATTATTGTCACTTATGTGTGTGAGAGACGGGGATGAACCATGGATCTTGCACAAGCTAAGAATCTACACCATCACCAAGCTATGTTCCAAATATACAGAATTATGAGATAGTTAGAATTTTTTAAAATTAAAAAAAAAAAAAGTGCTAGCACATGTGCAGGTGCTCACAGAGAGCAGAGGTACTGGATCCCCTGGAGCTAGAATTACAGGCTGGTGTGAATTACCCTACATGGGTGCTGGGTGCTAGGTGCTGGGAACTGAGCTCAGGGTCTCTGTAATAGACTATGCTCTTAACCACCCTAGAATGCTTTTACTGTAAAAAGTATTTTGATAATATAAAAATTGGCTTAAAAATAGAAGAGGATTTTTTTGTCCATTATTTCATTAAAAAAAAAGTACAGTTAAACATTGTACAGTCCCAGCAATAATGTTTACATTTCTGCTGACAAGCATATCAGCTTGTCAAGGGCTTCTGACTTGTCACTTTCACTTTTCACAATTATCCTGTAACGTTCACAAGTGTGTAAAATCTATACATGTCTAGGTGGACCTGTGACAATATATAGTAGATGTACTTTTCCCCTATTTGTATTGAGATGTGGAAAGAAAGGTAATCCAACTGGGGTCCTGAAGAATGAGGGTCAGCGAGCTCCCTGGGTTTTATTTTTGCTGCTTATATCTTAGATTGGGTGATGGAGAAGTTGACACCTCAGATACCAAAAGATTAAGACAAAATTTACTCCCATGCCTTTTTTTTTTTTTTTTAAAAAGGAACAGAAATTACCCTAGTCCAACTAGTGACTTAGTGACTACAGAAAAACAAACCACAGCTGTACCTCTATCAAAGGTAAGCTGGATCTCCAGCCTTGCCCGGCAGGAAAAGGATCCACCTTTCCTGTCAACAGGTGAATGCAGAAGATCTCTTTAATGAAATACTGATCAGAAATAAAAAGGAGTGAATTGATACAGGCAATATGCATAAGTCTTAAATAATTATGCCTAATGAAGAGTGGAACAGTGTATATTGTTTGACTGTCAATAAAATATATGCAACAGGGCTGGAGAGATGGCTCAGAGGTTAAGAGCACTGACTGTCTCTTCCAGAGGTCCTGAGTTCAATTCCCAGCAACCACATGGTGGCTTAAAACCATCTGTAATGGGATCTGATGCCCTCTTCTGGTGTGTCTGAAGACAGCAACATAAAATAAATAAATACATCTTAAAAAAAAAAATTAGTCAAGAAATTCGAGAGAAGGCACAGGATGCCTGTGAGATAGTGCTGAAGTAGCCTGGGCATATGAAGGGATCTGGATAGGGCTCTCACTCACCTGCCCTTGATTTGCCTGTGGAGCAGCCTCCTGGAGATTTGCTTGTGGACTGGGGTCTCAGCCACACTCTTAGTCAGCAGTTTGGGGTAACCTAAGATGCAAAAACAGTGTTGACTATAAATCTCACTTAACCTTCTCAGGCAACAGCAAGGAAAAGGGTGGTATCTGAACTTATATGTGGCTTACTACCTAGCTAGAGAGGATGCTAAACTCTAAGCTAGACTCTAAGCCTTCAGGGCTCAACAGAATACAGCAGTTCATCAGCATGATTAAAAATGATACAAGCCTGCCTGACGAATGTCTTAGACAGAGGTGGACCTCTGAGTTTGAGGTCTGGTCTGCTTAGCAAGCTCCAGACAGGCTGGCCAAGGCTACACAGTGAGACCCTGTCTTAAAAGACATTAAGTCAATGTAAAATATTTTAAAAATCCCTGTGGGATGGGTACAGACATTGGTTCAGTTTCAGCCTGCTCAAATGACAATGGCTTTGTTCCACAGCATCTATCAATAGACTGATTGCTAATTTTTTTTAAAATTTTATTTATTTAATATATGAGTGCTCTGCTGATGCATATACATCTGCCTGCCTGAAGAGGGCATCAGATCCCCCTATAGATGGTTGTGAGCCACCATGTAGTTGCTGGGAATTGAACTCATGACCTCTGGAAGAGCAGCCAATGCTCTTAGCAGCTGAGCCATCTCTCCAGCCCTGATTGTTAATTTAAGTGCTTGTGTGCATGTGAGTACTGTTGCTGGTGGTGTCTAGAGGCATTAGATCTCCCAGCAGCTAGGGTAAAAGACTGTAGTAAGCCATCCAACATGGGTACAGGTCCTTTGGAAAGGCAGGAGGTGCTCTAAACCACTGAACTATCTCTCTAGCCCTTTATCAGTAGATTTAAAGGGTCAGGTGCAGCTTTTTTTAATCCTTTTTGAACCCAGACATCTATGAATTGCTGGTACACAATGATAAAAGACAGAAACTTCAGTGTTACACATAACAGGGAATGTTTTATAAAAAAGTAGGTTGGAAAAAACTACAAGTGGATAGCTACATATTGCAATAAGCAAAAGTCAGTAAGCTCTGAGAGACTGAAGAATCCAATCAACACAGCTACTTCATTATTATTTGTCAATAGCTAGTTCATAACAAAAACCAAAAGGGTGCAAACAATAAAGGATGTTAATTTCCCATTAACAGAAAAAAAAAAAAAAAAAAAAAAACAAAAAAAAAACAAAAAAAAACAAAAAAAAACTGGCAGAAATCATCCCTAAAGTAGTTTAGACCCTGAAATTATAGAAATGTTTTAACAACTTGTCTAAATATGCTCAATGAGCTGATAAACTCATAGGCAAAAAATAAAATAAAATAAAAAAAAATTAAGGGCCCACCATGGTCTTCCTCAAAACTAGCCTGGCCTACAAGCAAAAAAAAACATGGATGCCTAAACAAACCTGAATAATGACACCATCAACAGACATGCTAACATGGAAGGGGAAATCTCACAGCCCTAGACAAGACCTAGACAAAGAACTACTGGCAACTACTGACTGCTGAGAGAGAGAGAAAGAATTAAGTCTTTGTCCCAGAGATGGTTATCTAATACCAATTGTTCAGCCCTAAACTCATACACACACAAGCAACACTAAATGGATTTGGAGATCATGAAGCTGAGAGGGAGTGAGGGGAGAATATGGGAGGGACTGGAGGGGAAAAATGATATTATTATATTTTAATTAAAAAAATTTCCAAAGATAAAAATAATTTGGATAAGAAGGAAAAAAAGAAAAGAAAAGAAAAGAAAGAAATCAAAAGTTATATAGCAAGCTTGAGGTTAGCCTAGGTTAAATGAGACTTACTTAAAACAACAACAAAAAAATACAGATGGAATAAAAAATTCAGCTGGGCAGTGGTAGCACAAACCTTTAATCCCAGCACTTGGGAGACAGAGGCAGGCGGATTTCTGAGTTCCAGGCCAGCCTGGTCTACAGAGTGAGTTCCAGGACAGCCAGGGCTACATAGAGAAACCCTGTCTCGAAGAAAGAAAAGAAAAGAAAAGAAAGGAAAGGAAAGGAAAGGAAAGGAAAGGAAAGGAAAGGAAAGGAAAAGAAAGAAAAAAAGAAAGAAAGAAAGGAATTCAGTATTAAGGGATTTAATCATGGGAATGAGCAGGCAGAATAATCAATGAATGTCAAAAATTTGAAAAAAAAAAAAGTCATCCAAAATTAAACCGTCTAACCAGAAAAAAGAAAAAGAAAAATAAAGACTGAGGCATGCTTGTACACTATAGCAGCATGCATGCCACGACATGCCTCATGGGAAATTTAAAAGGAGAAAAGACAAAGAGGCAGAAAACATTACTGAAGAAAAATGGTTGAAAACTTCCTTAATCAGATGAAAGACACAAACCTAACCCAAGTTTAATGGACTCCAAGAAAGATGACCCCAAGAGATCCACAATGAAACACTTATTGTCCACACCCTCCCCAAAACAAAACCAACAACAAAAACTTTAAAAATAATAATAATAATAAATAAAAAGAAAAAAAAAAGAAAGAAAAAAGAAAAGCCAACAAACTAAAATCCAAAGTAAGTAGAGAGAAGGAAAGTGAGGTCAGAATGTCAATGGAGAAAAGTTCAACTTTCCTCAAATGATCAATAAAATTGGCAAACCTTTATCTAAGCCAGTCAAGAAAACCCAGAAAGACTCAATTACCACTTTGGGAATAGAAGTGGGAACAATGTCATCAGCAGACTTGTTACAAACTCTTTTTCTGTAGTTACCCTGAAATGTACTGCTTTTGGTCTTCTTGAACTTGTCCTGTTTATGGTGTAGACATTCCAAAGTTGACACAGAATGACTTCGAGGCAGCCCCTTCTTTAGCCCCCTCTTTGAAGGAGAAAGCATTTCCTGGTTGAAGAGGTTTCTTCGAACTTTTGTTACTTCTAAAAGCAGAGAGGGAAAGATAGGAGATAAAAAACCTTATGTTGGTGTCAACTAACTGAGCATGCCAGACACAAACACAGAGCTGCTTAGGGAAGCCACTCTGTGCCCATGTTTTAAAACGATTCCTTTGGATAGCACACTCCTGGGGGACCTCAAAACTACTGACCTTACAAGTTCCAAAAGTTTTTACATAGACTTTAGAATGAGTTAGAGGCCCAGTGTGATTCTTCTAACTTCTAAAGATTTATTTGAGTACACTGTCACTCTCTTCAGACACACCAGAAGAAGGCATCAGATTCATTACAGATGGTTGTGAGCCACCATGTGGTTGCTGGGAATTGAACTCAGGACCTCTGGAAGAGCAGCCAGTGTTGAGCCATCTCTCCAGTCCCCATCATTCTTTTGCTTGTGGATAAACAGATATCTCAGCATCATTGTTCAAGGTACATCTCAATGAACTGTCCAGAATTATCAACAGAAATAATCCAAGCTGAGGTGTTTATTCTTAAATGCTAGGTGGAGTTCAGCAGTGAAGCTATCATCTAATCTTAGACAGTTCTTTGTAGGAAGTATTTTTTCTAATAATGAATTTAATATTTTCTCTTAGAAATTTGTTAAATGTTTGTATTTGTTAATCCTAGAGCAGAGCAGAGGTAGGCAGATATCTGTGTACTCCAGGGCCAGCCTGGTTTACATAATGAGTGCCAGGCAGCCAGAACTAAATAGTGAGAGCTTATCTTAAAACAAAACACAAGCTGGACGGTGGTGGCGCACACCTTTAATCCCAGCACTTGGGAAGCAGAGGCAGGCGGATTTCTGAGTTCGAGGCCAGCCTGGTCTACAAAATGAGTTCCAGGACAGCCAGGACTACACAGAGAAACCCTGTCTCGAAAAACAAAACAAACAAACAAACAAACAAACAAACAAAACACAAACAGAAAATATATTATGAACTTGAGAGAAATAGTCTTCCACAGGTATGAGCCCCCTAATTGGTATTGGCTATCTAATACCAAGGGGTCAGCCCTGGAATCCTATGCATACAAGCAACACTAAACACGCTGTGTGTTTGTATGTTTAAGTTTGTGCTGCACACACACAAATGAAACAATAACAAAGAAAAAGGGACCATGATTTCCAAAGGGATAGGAGGGCTCATGTGCAGGACTAGAGAGTCGACAAGGAAGGAGAAAAATGATAAAGTTATATTTTAATTGTAAAAAGGAAAAAAAAAAAAGTTAAAAGGAAAGAAAAAAGTTAACTTAAGAAATGTACTTTGGGGGCTGGAGAGATGGCTCAGAGGTTAAAAGCACTGACTGTTCTTCCAGAGGTCCTGAGTTCAATTCCCAGCAACCACATGGTGGCTCACAACCATCTGTAATGGAATCTGATGCCCTCTTCTGGTGTCTGAAGAAGCTACAGTGTACTCATATAAATAAAAATAAATAAATCAAAAAAAAAAAAAAAAAAAAAAAAGTACTTTGGCCAACATGTTTAAGCTCCTTTGTCTAAAGAAGCTCCACTGTCTCTCTTTTCTTTCTTTCTTGTCTTTTTTTCTAGTTGTAGATTCCATGGTAATGACACTTTAAAATATTTTAGGTGGTAATTTACTAGATGCAGTATTTTGAGGTTATATTAACTATCTTGTCCCCTAAAACATGGAATTCATATATTTTTATCCACTGATGATATAGAGATGTAACTTACATTAAATACATCCAATCATAATAAATTTGTCACTCCAGTGACTAGGTGTTGAAAAATCAAAACATACCCTGTATTGTGTCTTTTCTTGGGACTGGCAGCTGTCCAGAAGCAGGGTGAGAGTTCTCCTGTAGGTGAGAAGTGAGGACGATCAACAGGCATTCATTCAAGACAAAAAGCTAACAGTTCTACCTGAAACCCTCTGAATAGGGAGGCAACTCAGAGAGAAGCACAGCACTAAGGCCAGGTTCCAGAGACTTCCCTCGACAGAGTAGCAATCCAGAGTAAGAAGCACTGGGAATGCACATAGAAAGTGAGACAGGGAAATCACCCAACCAAAGGGAATGTGAAAGCACACCGGAGACTAGTGTGTACCACCAGAGAGATAGATATATGTGACGTGTGTGTGTGTGTGTGTGCGCACAAAATTCAGAAAACTAAGCACAATGATTTAGATCTTTTGTTTTCTTTCTTGTTCCTTAGTTTCATTAAAAAACAAGACTCTCTGTAGTCTAGGCTGGTTATACATACATAGATGAGGTACATTATAAACAAACACAAACTGTTGACGTCTACTTTAAGAATATACAGGAAAAGGTCTAGGATCACACACAACAGAGTATAACTGGTATTGCACACTCTGAGAGATACTGTTTGAGTTACATGGTTTCAACTTTTTGTTAATGATCATACATACATTCTATACCTAAACAGGGGAAAGATTGATTAGAACACTGGGCTTTTTATGCTTCTGCATCAAACCACTCTTGGCTTATTACCCTAGTAAAGGAGTCAAGAGTAAATTTCAGGTGCATCAAAATAAGGGAATCATTTTTCAAGATTTTTTCTGTTTGTTTGCTTGCTTGCTTGCTTCCTTCCTGCTTTATTTATTTTACTTTGTGTGTATGAATGTTTTGCCTGCATGTTTGTATGTGTACCATGTACATGCCCACAGAGGTCAGATGAGGACAGAGAATCTCCCTGGAACTGGAATTATGAATGGCTCTGAGCTACCATGTGGGTGCTGGGAATTGAACCCAGGGTCCTGAAACATGGTAGGCAAGGACTCCTCTACTGAGTTACCGCCAATCCCTGTTAGGTTTTATTTTGAGACTGAGTCTCACTAGGTTGCCCAGGTTAGTCTTGTGAACTCATTCTGAAAGCTCTGAATTTGCATTCCACCTGCCTCAGTGCTCCAAATCCTAGGATTAGAGGCCTGCATCAGAGACAAACTTGATAAATGATCTCAGGATTATAGTCAGGGTCTCTCTGGAAAGACTACATATGGTAATCATCAGTTGTATTAGTTAGTAACATCTATAATGATCTAGGTCACAACTATAAAAATGCATCCAACAAGAGTCCCTAGTAAGGAAACTAAAACACACACACACACACACACACACACACACACACACACACACACACACACACACACACACAAAACTGGATCCAGAGGCCTGAGTTTGACTCCCAGTCAACACAGCAACTTAGAACTGTTTTTAGCTCCCATCCTAGCAGACCTTATGCCCTCTCTGGGTACCAGGTATGAATGTGCAGACAGACATGCAGGCACAATACCCACACACATTAAGTAAGTAAATAAGCAAGCAAATAAAGCATGACTGGCTTTTTCTGTATCAACACATTATCAACTTTTAAATCAACCCTTTGTTAGTTAATCTTATTTACCAACCCTGTTCTTCCACATAACAAAGGAAACAGGCTACAGACTTTTGGCTCAGTGGTTAAGAGTATTAGCAGCTCTGGAGAGGACTCAGGTTCAGTTTCCATCACCCATAATCACCCATAATGCCACTCACAACTGTCTGTAACTCTAGTGCCAGAGAGTCTGATATCCTCTTCTGGTCTTTATAGGCACTAGGCATTCACATGGTACACTTCCATACACACGGGCAAAACACCCATACACATAAAATAAAATGAAAAAAAATCTTAAAAAAAAAAAAAAAAGAAGCAAAGAAAAAAACCCTAAGAGATTGTATGTATCTAGGATGGGATCAAAACCTTTTCCCCAATCACTCTAATCTTTAGGAATTAATATATGCAAAGGAAGTAATATATACTAATGTGATTTATATAATTAACAAATGCTACATTTACACTACAAATTCCATGCTTCCTTACTTAGCTATATTGACCTTAAAAAAACATAGCCAGGTGGCAGTCACAATTGTTTTTAATCATAGCACTTGGGAGTCAGAGGCAGGTTGATCTCTGTAAGTTCAGAGCCTGGTCTACAAATCAAGTTCCAGGACAGCCAAGAATACACAGAGAAACCCTGTCTTGAAAAACCAAAACTGGTCTAAAAAGCTGCAGGACAGCAAGTGCTACATAGAGAAACTGTCTGAAAAATCAAAAATTCTCACATTTCTTATATACAAACTTAGTATCTGACCTTTCAGTTCAACAGCTGTCATTATTTATGCTACCAACTGGCATGAAATACATTCTTTAATCAACATAAAATCTTCATCTTCATAAGTCTGCTCTGGTTTTGTTGTTGTATTTCTAAAACAGGGTCACACTATATAGCTTTGGCTGGCCTGGAGCTTACTATGTGGGCCAGGCCAGTCTCAAACTCAGAGATCCTCTGACTCCTGAATGCTGGGTCTAAAGGAATGTGTCTCCATGCCCAGCCATGGCTGCCTTGGAAAATCTAAAATAATAAATAAATAAATAATCAAAAACAGCTAGAAAGTATGAATCACTATAAAACCTGGTGATCACAGAGTTTACCCAGCTTCTGTTCCTCTGCTTTTAGATTTCCTGCCCTTCAATCATGACTGCAAGATCTATAATACTGGCATCTTATCCACAGGTAAGGTGTGGTAAGAAAGTAAATATTGTGACCTCCCATGCTAAGTGCAGTCTGGAGAGGAGCTGCCACCACCACAGTGAGGATGCTTCTGAAGCCAGCTCCAACTCAGACTTGACTTCTTCTCAAATAGTTCATGTTCCAAAGTGTCTCCTCTCTTTCCTCAGCATGATGTTACATACACTTAGCAGACTCTAGGTACACGGCTTTGTTTCCCTCCACAGGAAAATCATGTGCCACCACAGAAAACCAGTTACCACCAGGCTTCATGATAATGGCCAGCTTTTTTTTTTCCAACTTGCTGTTGAAATGAAATGTAACATATTGACAAGTATTTTTATGGGAGATAGCGAAAACAAGTGCAGATGCCCTTGGAGATTAAAAATGTGATCCTGGTGCTGGAGTTACAGGTGGCTGTGAGCTTTCTCAGTGTCAAAGTATGGTTGTGAAAACCAGCCACCAGAGCCACCAAAAGGGAAGCAAGTGCTCTTATCTCTGAGCCATCTCTCCAGCCCCCATTCCTAGTTTTTACTTGTCTTCTTCATATTACTATAAATATCACAGTCTTTGTGTTTGTTTGCTCACAGATGTGTGTATCTGTGTAGGGACAGGTCCACATGTGTGTATGTACATACACACATGTGTGTAAGCAGAAAATAACTTAAAGTATCATCCTTTAGGTACCATCTACATTCTTGTTTTCGAGACAGGGTTTCTCTGTGTAGCCCTGGCTGTTGTGGAACTTGTTCTGTAGACCAGGCCAGCCTCAAACTCAGAGATCTGCCTGCCATTGTCACCTAAGTACTGGGATTAAAGGTGCGCACCACCAGCACCTGGTGACATTTTGTTTTAAAGATAGGGTCTCTTACTGGCCTGAAATAGCTGTCTAGCAAACCCAGGAAGGAAGGACTCTCTGTCTCCCCAGTGGTAGATTACAAGTATGTGCCACCATGCTAGGTGTTTTATGCATGGGTTCAGGTCTTTATGTTGCATGGCAAACACTTTCACCAACTAAATATGTCCCCAATACCTGGCTTTTCTTTTTGTGGATACAGTATTAACCTGTGTAGGCCTGGCTATCCTGGAATTTGTTCTGTAGATTAGGCTAGCCTCATACGCAATGATCTTCTTGTCCCCCAAGTGCTGGGGTTGAAGGTGTGTACTATCAAGACAAGTCTTTTTAAAAAAATGATGTATTTTGTGTGCATTGGTACTTTATCTACAAGTATGTCTGTGTGAAGGTGTTGTATCTCCTGAAGCTAGAGTTACAGATAGTTGTGACTTGCCATATGGGTGCTAGGAAACAAATCTAGATCCTTTGAAAAAGCAGCCAATATAAGCCATCTCAACAGTCTCATTTGACACTTTAAAAAAAAAAATTCTATTCATGTATTTTTCTTTTTTTAATGTAGGAGTAAGCCAGAAAAGGGCATCAGATCCCTTTATAGATGGTCTTGAGCCCCATATGGTTGCTAGGAATTGAACTCAGGACCTCTGGAAGAACAGCCAGTGCTCTTAACCATTAAGCCATCCGCCAGCCCTTGGACTTATTTATTTATTGGGTTGTTTTTTGTTTTTTTCGTTTTTTTGAGACAGGGTTTCTCTGTATAGCCCTGGCTGTCCTGGAACTCACTCTTGTGGACCAGGCTAGCCTCGAACTCAGAAATCCACCTGCCTCTGCCTCCCAAGTGCTAGAATTAAAGGCATACACCACCACTGCCTGGCTCAGACATATTTTTTAAACATGGTTCTAGAGATCAAATCAGATCCTCAAGTTGTTAAGGCAAAAAGTTTATTGATTGAGCTATCTCCTCAGCTTACATTCTCCCTACCTCCAACCCTCACCCCCTATCTATACATGTATGTGCGTGCAAATGTGTGTACACATGTGTGTGCTGCAGTTTTGGTGGTGATTGAATGCAAGTTGCAAGTACTTTACTGACTGAACTATCTCCTTATCTGTAGATTTTTTTTAAGTTTATATTTCTTTATTCATTTGGTTATAGTTTAATACATGTTCACAATGTTCATAAAAATATTCAACACTAGTTGACTATCCCTTTATCCAAAAGTCCAAAATCTGAATTGAGCTAAAATCCAAAGATTTTTCTTTCCCAAAAGGATTATTTATGTACATGGGTATTTTGTCTGCATGTTATGTCTGCATCAGAAGAGGATAACAGATTCCACAGTAGTACAGCTACATACAGATGGTTGTGAGCTACCATTGGTTGCTGGGAATTGAGCTCAGGACCTCCTACCTTCTATTCTTGGCTGATCTGGTCCACAGCTCCTCCAACTGCTCAGACTCAGTAATGGCTGATACTGATCTGTGAGCTCTTAACCACTGAGCAGTCTCTCCAACCCCCCAAAATTGTTTTGTTTGTTTGTTTGTTTTTTGTTTTATTTTTTTAATTGTCAATACCCTATATAAATACTCTAAAATCCAAAAATTCTGAAATGTCATTTCAGATAAGGTAAGTTCCTAACAGGAGAAACACCACTGTCCTTCTACACTGTCAGCCCTTGCTAACAGGAGTAACAGTTAGCCCCCATTTATTGGTGACTACTTACATTTCTTGTAGCTCTCTTGGACACTTTGGGAACTTCAATTTGTCGAAGAGTCTGGGAAATCTCTGCAATACTTTTATGTCTTATTAGTGCATTTTTCCTTTTAAAAATAGAAATAAGAGAACACACAAAATAGAGCAAATATGTAGTTAGGTTTAAGTGAAACCAGCATCTAAAATATGTTGTTTAAATAAATGCTAGTTAGTTATCTTGAGCTTGGCCTATATTTATAACAAGTCCTGAGTTTTTTTAAAAAAAAAAAAAAAAAAAAAGACTAATACAGATTCAGCTAGTTAATAGCATAAAAGGCAGCAGGGGAGATGTTCTAAGTAACTGAAACCCTGATCTTATCTCACAACAGGTTTGTAGTTCTTAGACAACCCTTGTAGACAGTAAAGGGTTTTGTATACCAAAGTAAACACCACATATCCCCCTAGAAAAAAATGTATCATGAATGATGCTACTGGGAGGGAACTCCAGAGTTTTTGTCTTGATTCTGATACAAGGGCAACTTCCACCTTAGTACATTAGATGAGCAGAGGCAAGACTGTCTTCAAATCTGCTACTCTGAACTTAACCACAGTGCAAGGGATTGCTCCAACGCCTTGCCTCCTACCTTCTCTTCTTGGCTGATCTGGTCCGCAGCTCCTCCAACTGCTCAGACTCAGTAATGGCTGACACTGATCTGTGAGCACTTGATGAGGGAGGTGGTGACGTGCTCTCTTGAGTCATAGAATCATCACTAAAGAATTCTGTAGGAAGGACTCCAGCCAGCTTCTGAGGAATCTTTAACCCCAGGCTGTGGTAAAGTTGTCCAATTGTCCCGGGAATGGAGTCAATATACCTATGGAATATATTGGTTAGACACAGAACTGAGTTACCAGTATGAAAAAACACCCCTGGAACCTTATAATTCTAAGACAACAACATGTGTAGTCATTGTTTAAAAAACAAAACAACAAAAACAACAACAAAAGTTTTTTAAACTAAGCCAGTACTCATTGAACTTACAATCTTAAAATCTCCTCCAGAAACTCTGACAGGTATGCTGAGTCCTTAGTGAGACACACCATACGCAGCAGATCTGTTACCTGAAAGAGATTGCAGAAAGTTGCCACAGACTCTGCCAGGAAGCTGAGAGAAGGAGTGTACGCTCAGGGCAGCAGCCATGGGCTTACCTCCTCCACTAACTGCTCCACCTCATCTGTACGTTCCAGTACTGAGGGGCACTGCTCACACATCTCCAGACGAAGAAATACCTGAAGCTGGCACCTGGAGGAAACAAAGTACCTGGTCACATCTCCTTTGACTGATATTTAGTGAAGCTCTTTCTTAGAGCAAAGATCTATTAATGTAAGAAACAATGACCAAGAACTGGGAATGTAACTCAGTGCTAAAGCATGTGCCTACCATATACAAAGCCCTAAATTCAATCTCCAGTACTGAAAAAGAGAGGGAAAAAATAAAAAAATAAACAAAGCAGGGCATGGGTAGGGGACTCGGGAATGTTGCTCAGTTGGTAAAGTGCTTGCCTAGCGTGCCCGAGGCTGCACCGTTGATTCCCAGCACTAGATAACTAGGAATGGTGATACACTTCTGAATCTCAATACTTAAGAGGTGAAGCAGGAGATGGAATTCAAGGCCAGCCTCAGTTAGATAGCAAGTTTTAGGCCAGCTGGGCTCCATAATACTCTTTTTTTATTTAAAAAAAAAAAAAAAAAAAAAAAAAAAGGAAGAAAGGAAGGGATGGAGGGAAATGGGAAATGAGTCCAGTAAGAATCCAGTGCTTTCTCTAACTACTGGTACGATTCTTAGGTAATTAGGTGACTCCAACTGCCCCTCAGACCATCATAAAGATAATGACAAAAGATAACCTCAGAACCGTTTTGGAGTAATGGTAAAAATAAACAAAGTAGTTTCTTACTCTCGGACTTTGTCTTCTTTATCCACCTTTCCCCCTAGGTTCTGTCTGAGGGTCTTGCTGGTTTTTAAGAGGTTACTGTTCATATGATTCAGGCACATCACCTGCAAATACAAAGTAATTATGTAGGAGAAAACCGTCACTTGTATTTTCCTTTGCTATCTTAAAGAGAATGTGGCTTTAAAAAAAAAAAAAAGTAGATACAGCAAGCCTTTAGATTTGAACTATTAAAGAAAGGTTTCTTGGGCTGTACAGATGGCACAATGGTTAGGGTTAAGAGCAGCTATTGCTCTTGCAGAGAACTGCTAGCTAGCATCAATGTTAGACTGCTCTGCTCACAACCACTCATAACTCCAGCTCTTGAGGATCAGATACGTTCTTCTGGACTCTGCAAGTACTTGCACACATGCATACATATACCACACACCCCTTGCTACACCCTCCCCCCACACACAAAGAAAGATCTTTTTCTTGAGTCTCAGTGTCTCTCTCTCTCTCTCTCTCTCTCTCTCTCTCTCTCTCTCTCTCTCTCTCTCTGCCTCTACTCTACCCTCTTAACTCCCCTCCCCATGCCCTGAATAAACTCTATTCTACACTAAAAAAAAAAAAAAAGAAAAGAAAAGAAAAAAGAAAACCAACAACAACCATCTGGTGAGATGGTTCGGCAATTAAGAGCACTGTCTGCTGTTCTAGAGGACCCAGGTTTGATACCCAGCAACCACATGGTAGTTAACAAATGTCTATAACTCCGGTTCCAGGGACTCAGTGTACATGATATGCAGACATACATACAGACAAAATACTCATATACACAAAAAACAAAC